>NW_007736300.1:11550-14199 GCF_000696425.1 Galeopterus variegatus | reverse complement strand
GGCCATCCCTATATGGGATCCAAACCCGTGGCCTTGGTGTTATCAGCACCACACTCTCCCGTGTGAGCCATGGGCTGGCCCACAATGGAAAAGTTCTGAAGGGAATTGAGATTATTTTAGCTGCAAACAGAAATGAGAAGAGAAAATCAATAGATATTTAATGAAGTAAATGTGTGTGTGTGTGTGTGTGTGTGTGTGTATATATATATATATATATATATTTTTTTTTTTTAAGATGACCGGTAAGGGGATCTTAACCCTTGACTTGGTGTTGTCAGCACCATGCTCTCCCAAGTGAGCTAACCAGCCATCCCTATATAGGGATCTGAACCCGTGGCCTTGGTGTTATCAACAGCACACTGTCCCAAGTGAGCCCACGGGCCAGCCCATAAATGTATATTTTTGCGAATGTTGGTGAGCAGTTCTTTTAATGCTCATTAACTCTGACTCTAACATCTAGTGAAAGCAGACAGATAAAGACAAATTAGCAAGCATTTCTTAAGCAAGCATTACTTCTTAGCAAAGTAACAACATTCTGCAATATAATGCCTGGAAAGTTAGGCAGTCTCCCTCGATAGGGTTCATTTTGAAGAAAAGGGAAAATGTCCTCCTATCCTTCAGGGTTTGAGGTGATTTTGCAGTGGCAGAGAATGGCTATGATTTCTCCTTCAGTTCTTTCTGTCTGGACTGTAGGTGACTTATCTCCCTCATTCTTTTCCTGACTTCTCTGAAAACACCAGAAAATCAAGAGACTCTTTTCAAAAAGAATTTAGATGGTTATTTTCATATTACCAATTTCTACTATCTGCAGATAAGTCAGGAAAAGAATGAACTAATTTTGGAATTTTAATTTTTTTAATTTGTTTTTTATTTTATTAATATTATTTTTTTACACTCTATGATGTTGCGGAGCAGTTGGGAGGGAGGGGGAGAGGGGACGGGGGGAGGAAATGGGATGTAGGAAGGAGGGAGGAGGAGGGGCAAGAATGAGGCCTGTGGTACCCCCACATTCCCACAGGGGAGACCAGGGGGCTTCCAGCAGTGACTTGGTCATTGCTGGGCTGGGTGCACATGTCAGGGGGGTGGGGCAAAAGCCCTTGCCTTGCACCACCCCAGCTCAGGAACCCAGGACCCTTCTTGCTGCAGCTTAGTGGTCATTGCTTGGGCTGGGTGCACATGTTGGAGGGGCATGGCTGAGGCTGGAGGCCCCCCACCACCCCAGCTCCAGAGAGCCCGGAGCTCTTCCTGCAGCAGCTCAGTGGTCATTGCTGGTCTGGTTGCTCATGTTCTGGGGCTGCGATTGAGGCCCTCAGCCCCCCACTGCCCTGGCTCAGGAGAGCCTGGGGCGCTTCCTACCATAGCTCAGTGGTTGTTGCTGGGCTGGTTGCTCATGTTAGAGGGGTGTGACCAAGGCCCTTGGCCCCCCACTGCCCCAGCTCAGGAGAGCCCAGGGTGCTTCTTGCTGTAGCTTGGTAGTCATTGCTGCTGGCTGCAGGTGTGGGGAAGCATGGCCGAGGCCTGAGGCCCCCTCCCACCCAGGCTCGGGACAGTCCGGGGTGCTTCCTGCAGCAGCTTGGTGGTCATTGCTGTGCTGGTTGCACATGTCGGGGTGTGTGGCCGAGGCTATTGGCCCTGACCCTCAGGACTCATTGTGGGTGTTGGGGGGCATGGTTGAGGCCCCCAGCCCTCCCCTTTCTGGTTTCCCGGGGGACTTCCAATCCTTCTAGGTGTTATAGGTGAAATGAGACCTTTACTAGTTAATATCAAACTTTGTCTCTGGCTGTGGGTACTTTGTTTTATCTTTCAGTTCTGTGTTGGGTTATTTGCTGTTCCCACCACATAAACTCTGCACTGAACAAATTTGTTGTCCTTTGCTTACTTCCAAAATGGGGGAACTTCCTGTGGGGACCAGTACTTGAGCTCTATGGTTGAGCTAAATTGCTGCTTTGCTGCTGATTCCCTGGGGAGGGCTTTTTGTGCAGCTCAGTTGTCAAAAGACTTAGTTATCTCTAAGTCTTTCGGAAAAGGGATTATGGGCCTGTAATAAGTTTTTTATTTGGTAAGCAAGAAAAATAAGTATGCAAAAAGTTATTTTTTTGAAGCTTTTTGACTTCAAATGGTTGACTTTATAGGTACTTCTGGGTCTAGTGAAATCTAGTGCACCTGGGTTGTGTAGAAATTCTGGTCTGGGCCTGAGTCTTTTNAGTCTTTCGGAAAAGGGATTATGGGCCTGTAATAAGTTTTTTATTTGGTAAGCAAGAAAAAGAAGTATGCAAAAAGTTATTTTTTTGAAGCTTTTTGACTTCAAATGGTTGACTTTATAGGTACTTCTGAGTCTAGTGAAATCTAGTGCACCTGGGTTGTGTAGAAATTCTGGTCTGGGCCTGAGTCTTTTCATCAAACTGCACCCCATGCAATTCCATATTCCTGGCCAGTCTCCACTGAGTGGTCCTGTGATGATTGGGGGGCAGATCAGTTGTTTGTGCTGTGCCCCAGTGTTCCCCCGGTGGGCCATCTCCCCCACCATCTATGCTCCAAACATTTCCCATGGGATGGGCCCTGTGCCGGTTCCTTGCAATGACTCACCAGCCTCTGAGTGGCTCCTTTTTTTCAGTTGTGGCTCTTCACTCCTATGTGGGTCCACAGGAA
>NW_007736300.1:7141-10270 GCF_000696425.1 Galeopterus variegatus | reverse complement strand
GCTGACAACACCAAGTCAAGGGTTAAGATCCCCTTACCGGTCATCTTTAAAACAAAACAAACAAAAAAACCCATTAATATTCCTGCAGTGATACATATAGATATTTACACTAAGTGAGATAAAAACCGTAAATAACCTCACTTCAATTTATGTTACATGTTGCCATCAAATAGTTTACAAACATGTTTGGTTTCAGGCAAGATAAAATAGAAAATTCCCAGTTAAATCTTAATTTCAGGGCTGGCTGGCTAGCTCAGTTGATTATAACACAGTAATGTAATACTGAAGACAAGGGTTCAGATCCCCTTACCAGCCAGCTGCCAATAAATAAATAAATAAATTTAAATTGCAGATAAATAGCAAATAATTTTTTTATTTTTATGTTTTATTTTGTAATGGTGGAGGTGACAAATTTTTTTTAGTACAGTATAGGTCCAAACATCGCATAGAAAATACTAATACTAAAAAAAAAAAAAAAAAAATTCCATTTTGGNTGTGCCCAGGTGTTCTTTGGCTATTGTCTGATGTAGATGCGTGGGGGCACCCAGGTGTCCTTGGTTATGGACTTTAGTATAAAGGACAAGTGGCTCTGATCCATGGTTACCCCTGCCTCCAGGATGCCCTCAGGGGAGACACAGGGTGGCTGCTACTGCTGCTGGAGTCCGTTGCTGCCAGGGCCCCCAGGATGCCCCAAGAGGCCACCGCTGCTGCTGCTACTGCTGAGGACTGAGCTTGTGTCATCTGCCAATGGCTCCCAGGATCTTTCCCAATTACCTACCGTGGACCTGCATGTGAGGGGTCTATGACCCAGCCTGGCATTTGAGGGGTCTGGTGACCCCATCTGTATAATGGGTTTGAAGGGTCTGTGGGCCTTAACGCCTAGCCCAGACAATACAACTGGCTACAATGACAGGAATCTGACAATATCCCCAGCTTTACACATGTTTATCTAGAATTCAAGTTTAACCAAATGTCCTATCTTTCATTTGCTAAATATGGCTTTTTGGATTTCGGAATTGCAAATAAGGGATTGTGGACTCATACCTAGAAATGTCCTAATTGAAATAATATTAACAGCTACTCTCCCAGGAGTAGAGTTTGATTTGGGTCGTTTTGAAGGGAGTCACAGAAAACAAAGTTTTATTGAGTACACTTATATACACAGAGTATGTAAAATATAAAGCCTGTGCAAAGCCAACCAGATTAAGAACTCAAGATATTTCAAAAGTTAGAAATAACATGGCTATTCTAAAAACAATTTATATCATGCATTTTAATGAACAGTTCTTTTCTCTTTCACTTTAAAATTCATCATCTATAAAACGTCTTATATAAATTCATAAAATTCCCCTGTAATAAAGATATAGCTCCATCTAATGGAAAAAATATCCAATTACAGCCTTTCGTGGAGCTAAGAATTAACCCAATATTTCTATGAGTGTTAGTAAAATTACTTGGGTTTGTGGCCTATACACAAACTGGATGTGTTTCCATGCTGCTGCTTTTTTTTTTTTTTTTTTTTTGGGAAGCCAGATAGAATCCAATCCTTGGATTGGGCTATGAAATATAAATTTATTTTTATTGCATATAGCCATCAGCATCCTAAATTCATTCCCACCCTATTTATGTACAAAATGAAAACTTAAGGGTCTTTAATTTTCTGCCCTTGAGAATCATGACCTCTTTAGAGATGGAAAGGGTGTTAGAGATTATCTAAATTTGTGGCTCTCTACCCTGGCTGAGTATTAGAATCATCTGGGAAAGTTAAAAAAATACTCCTGCCTGGACCCACTCATAGAAATTCTTATTTAGCTGGTCTGGGTAAGGCCTGGGTTTGGGTGTTGTGTAAAACTCCCCCAGTTGATTGTAGCATGCAACCAGGGTTAGCCCCACTGAAGTCTCAGACAGCCCACATATTTTACAGGTGAGGAAACCAAGCCCCACTGAAGGAAGTGATTCTCTAACCTAGAATGTTAGAGAGCCTGACATGTAAGAAATCATCATTCTTTCCTCTGCATCATAGTGTTCTTACCTACCCTTTCTTTATGTAAAACCTTCATCTAAGAAGGTATAGCAGGAAAAGGTATATTTCAAAACTCAAACTCAATGATATCAAAATAGAAATCAGAATTTTTCTCACTTCTGAGACCTCCAGATTCAAGTAGTGGCCAATGTTGCCCCTATTTTTCTATCACCCCTCTCTCCATTCCATCCTCAAATCCTGTTGTTACTTCTACGAGCTCTGGGAGGGCAGAGCCTGTAGCCCCAGCCCCAAGCACCATATTTGGCTCACGGTAAGCACTCAACAGATATGTGCAAAATTAAATAAATGAAATCGAGGTCTCTGGCATCTATCCACTCCTTCCTCTTGAGACCACACCTTCAATTCCTCCTACCTGGGTAAACATTACACTCTCTTTGCTAATTTTTTTGCTAATTTTCGAGCCTTTTTGTTAATTTCCCAGTCTTCAATCTCTCTGTCTCCCTAATATAAGCATCAACAACCTATGAAGTGTTTATTGAAATGATTATGAATTCAGCCTCTGGAACCAACCTGTCTGGTTTTGTATTCTGGCTTCTCCACTTCCTGTCAAGTTACTTAAAGTCTCTGCCTCAGTTTCCTTATTTATCAAATGGAATAATAAAAGTACCAACTACATAAGTCATTACAGGTAAAGCCTCAATAAATAAATATAAATATTCTTTTTATGAGTCTGTCCAAAGACTCTGGCATGTCTCAGGTCCTTCCCTGTGTAAGGCCTCCAGGCCAAAGGTGCAAGGGTTTTAGGGGCCTATAAAGCCTTATGAAATTGTATGAAAAATATTGTGTAAGCTGGGTGTGTGCGCTTTTCTGGGGAGAGATCTAGAGTCCTCATTAAAGGGGCCAATGACCCACAAAAGGTTACAAGCGCTTTTCTGTACTATCACCTACTTCTCCCCAAGGACTAAGCACCTTTTGCTCCAATGTTTTCCCCAGAATGACTCCAAACTAACCCTGTACCGGAAGTACCGTCTCAGCGTCAGGCTCTGCTTGGCACTTAAGTACTCAACCTCAACCAAATGTATGTTTCACTGTCAACACGGAAAAGTCTATCACATGGGGTTTACCTGTATTTCTTTTTTTTTTTT
>NW_007736300.1:5102-6227 GCF_000696425.1 Galeopterus variegatus | reverse complement strand
GCCCTACCTGTATTTCTTAACAATAGAAAAATCTAATAGAGAAGGAACCAGGGGCTGAGGGCAGGGTCAGAGAGAAAGAGCATTAAAACTAAAAATCCATTCCTTCAAAAATTTGGGTTTATCTCAATAGCCTTCTTGTTAAATAAGAATTCAAGTGTTCTTATTGATTTTGTTTTTCCAATCTTATTAATACTTATTTATCACACCATTTAGAAGGAAAAACCTTTAATTCTAGAAGTACTTCAGTTGACATTTCTCTGTGCTAACTTTATAAACACATAAACCACCTTCCTTGTTTAAGGTACCTGAGAAAGAACAGTTATAATCAAAGGTCAATTTATTTATTTATTATTATTATTATTATTTTCCTTTAACGATGACCGGAAGGGGATCTTAACCCTTGACTTGGTGTTGTCAGCACCACACTCTCCCAAGTGAGTAACTGGCCATCCCTACATAGGGATCTGAACCTGTGGCCTTGGTATTATCAGCACCACACTCTCCCGAGTGAGCCACAGCAATTTATTCTGAATTTATTTAGAAAATATCTCCCTCTTGAAGGCATTATATTTACATATCAGTAGACTGTAAACTTTAGCACTCTGATATATTTTAGTGGGTGTAAACAGAGATAAATTAGTCAAACATCTTGGAGGACAATTTGGCAACACCTATTAACATCTAAAAACCCATGAGTATAAAGACCTCCAGGCAAGGACAGTCACTGAAGCACTATGTGGAGTTGTAATAACTGTAAACTGCCTAAATGTCCAGCACTAAGTGACAAGCCAAGTAAAGCACGGTAATACACACAATGAAGTAACATGTAATATTAAAACTTCAAAAAGCTATATATAGTGACATGT
This sequence comes from Galeopterus variegatus, assembly GCF_000696425.1. NCBI lineage: Eukaryota > Metazoa > Chordata > Mammalia > Dermoptera > Cynocephalidae > Galeopterus > Galeopterus variegatus. The sequence continues at coordinate 5,361 of NW_007736300.1, read as the reverse complement.
AATTATCTCCAAGATATATTTGCATATACACACCTGTACATTCATAAAAATACCTCCAGATGAATGCTGGTGATAGACATTGCCTCTTAGAGAAGAAATGGGTCAGTAGGAGTCAGGGAGAGAAAGATATACTTTTCACTGTATTCTCTTTTATCATATAAATTGATTTTTTTTAACCATCTATATGTATTCTCTGCACATAAAAAAATCCAATAAGTTAATATTTTGTAAAATTTTTTGAAATAGGACTTACATAAAG
>NW_007736300.1:0-4939 GCF_000696425.1 Galeopterus variegatus | reverse complement strand
GTGCCCCACATTTTATGTATTAGAAACTTAGCCCCCACTGTGACTGTTAAGAGGGTGGGAAATCCTATTATGGTAATTGAAAGGTGGAGCCTTGAAGAGGTGATTGGATCATAGCACCGTGCTGTAGTGAACGGATTAAAAACGGTGGTCAGGGTCATGGTTCTGAGGGCTGTAAAAGGAGAGAATCTCTCTCTCTCTTTCTCTCTCTGCTTCCACAGTCTACAGTGTGAGAACCCTGGGTCACTGTCATGACCACCAGATGGATTTTGGACTTCCCAGCATCAGAAACTGTAAGCAATAAATGTCGTTTTTCTTTATGAATTACCCAGTTCCAAGTGTTCTGTTATAAGCAACATAAACGGACTAATCCATATACCCATGTAACAAACATTCATATCAAGGAAAAAAGCATTACTAGTATACATTTAAAAGAAAATCCCAGATATCTTATCATTTTACCTGTAGATACTTTAGTATATATGTCTTAACAAATAAAAACATAACCATAATACCACAATCACATTCAATAAAATTAACAATAATTAAATTTTTAAATATTTAATGCTTGAATTTTTAATACCCAGTTTAAGTTTAATTTCTTTGCTTATCTCAAAAATGTATATTTGCATTTGGTTTGTTTGAATCATTTCCTAAAGAAGCCCACATATTACATATAGTTGATTTTTCTTTAAATATCTTTTATTCTGTAACTATCCCATCCCCTTCTGTTAGTGCTATTGGGCAGTGGGGGAGCACGGGATGGCTAGCTGGTACAGGGATCTGAACCCTTGACGTTGGTGTTATAACACCATGCTCTAGCCAACTGAGCTAACCAGCCATCCTATTTGTTGGAGAAACTGGTCATTTATCTTGTAGAGTTTTTCACATTCTGGATATGACAGATTGAATCCTTCTGGTGTCATTTAACATGTTCTTTATCCACNCCATAATACCACAATCACATTCAATAAAATTAACAATAATTAAATTTTTAAATATTTAATGCTTGAATTTTTAATACCCAGTTTATGTTTAATTTCTTTGCTTATCTCAAAAATGTTTATTTGCATTTGGTTTGTTTGAATCATTTCCTAAAGAAGCCCACATATTACATATAGTTGATTTTTCTTTAAATATCTTTTATTCTGTAACTATCCCATCCCCTTCTGTTAGTGCTATTGGGCAGTGGGGGAGCACGGGATGGCTAGCTGGTACAGGGATCTGAACCCTTGACGTTGGTGTTATAACACCATGCTCTAGCCAACTGAGCTAACCAGCCATCCTATTTGTTGGAGAAACTGGTCATTTATCTTGTAGAGTTTTTCACATTCTGGATATGACAGATTGAATCCTTCTGGTGTCATTTAACATGTTCTTTATCCACCGCATTATTTGTAAACTAGTAGATTTAGAAATTCAATATGCTTTCTTCAGTTGGTAAATAAAAATGCTCTATGATCCATTTGAGAAATGCTGCATATTTTGGGGAACCAATGCATGGAGATTCACAAATAAAGACCTGAAAACTCTCCGGCGGAGGATATATTGTTTAACTTTGCTTAACTGTGCATTTCCCATGTGTTTTATTGTTGTTGTACTACATATTATATTCACATGGAACTAGAATCCTGTTTTATGCACTCAGATAAACACTGGAGTAGAAAATCCTTCTGGTCTTCTCAGAATCCTATGATTTTGTGTGGTGTGAGACACACTGTATGCTCATAAAAGTTTGCTGATTGATTAATCCAGCAGACATGTATTCTATGTTTTCTATCTACAGGGCACTGTACTTGAAAACACTATTTCTGTTCTTAAGAAAAAAGATTGAGTTGCTGAATCAGCATGTGTTCCAAGCAGTAAACCCACATGCTCACTTAAAGCACACAACAGCAAAAAATTGGCTGTGGATTTTGAGGAGTTATGGAGTAAAGTGGCCTGGTGAGGTTCATCAGGAAAGATCCAGTGGAGAGGTCAGCTTTGGAGTTCAGCAAAAAGAACTCACAGCAGGTCAGAGCTGAAATAAAACTACTACTACAAATAAGCTGGTCCAGTCTCTTAGAGACAGGAAAGGACTCTCACAGCTGATGAGACTCAGATATTCCTGCTGCTAAGCTTAGTGCATTGGCTTAGTAGGTCCGATTCAAGATTACTTCTTTGTAGGCAAACTGTTTTGTTTTGTTTTGTTTTCTCTCCCCTCTGGAAGCTTTTGGGATTTTCTTTTTATCCTTTGGAGTACAGCAGTTTCTTCAGGAAATGTCTAGTTATGAGCTTTTCCCCTTTGTCCCGTCTGCCCCTGTGTCAGGCTGGATCACAGACTCCTCTGCCTTGTCCTGTGCAGGTCCTGAGCCAGGTAGCTGAAAGAAAAACCAAGTAGCCACTGGCAAAGTAGACATGATTTATTTTTCAAAGGGAGCTCTGCCGACCAGCAGTTCAGAGCCACTGCCTTTCATACTGAAAAAGTACACACAAAAGTGGTAACGAGCCAGAGGGTACATGGGCTCACATGTGCACTAACTCTACTTGTTTGTAACCTGTTTACAAAGGATGTGCTGAATCAGACCCAGCTAGATATGAGGCGAGAGGGCCTAACCAAACTAACTCCACTTTCCTCACACTCCACCCCTTCAGGGTCCCTCGCTGTACAATCTACACACCTGTAATCTTCCACAGTGTTCCCTTAGCGAGGATAACTGACCCTTGCATCCATACAAACTCCAGGCTTATTGTACATTCAATACACCTTGAGGCTTATCCCCATAGCTCTATCCTTTCAACTACTAGCCATGAAAACCCCACCCATACACATGTCCAGTTAGTAGTCATCATTGAGGTGATTATCTACAGGAATCCTGCAGCCACATTGGTAGGAAACTTAGTGCATATTCAGCAAGCTGACACACTGACCACATGAACATATGTATGTGTCCAGTCAACTCTGGTGCCTACAGACACAATACTATGGGCAAAAAGACAAAAAAGTTATTGACACCAATAGAGGGAGTTCTCATCCCTCTGGCAGAATACATGCCAGATTACCATCCTGAAAGAATGGTTGCAGGAACAGATTCTGCAGCCCTATGCAACAGAGCCTCCACTGGAGAGGGCCCGCCCTTGCGGGGTCTCTTATTTAAGATCCTGTCAGGCATAACCACCTTGTCCACCCCTTCAGGGATGGGGGTTGAGTGGATAGCCTTAGTCCCTTTTTCAGAAGACCATTATACTGTTCAATCATTCGTACTACCTGGTGATGATATGGCACATGTAATTTTCACTGAATGGATAACTGAGAAGCCCAGTTCTATACTTCATGTCCAGTAAAGTGAGTTCCATTATCACTCTCTATGACTAGGAGCTGACCATACGTGGCCGTAAGGCTATTCAACACCTTAATAGTGCCTACCTGTTCTGGGGCCTTACTAGACCATACAAACAGAAGACTAGCAGCTGTATCAATGGCTGTGAAGATATACCTATAGTTCTCTGACTTTGGCAGTGATCCCACAAGATCCACCTGACACCATGTTAGGAATATCTTCCTCTTGGGCTTTCTGCCTATCTGCCTGCAGCACCTGGCGAGACATCAAGGGTACATCTGCCCATCAGGGGCATTCTTTCTCGGGTTCATGTGGCACCCAGAGAGCCATCAACTACACCGTCTTGCAGCCAGCATGCTGCATTATCCAATGTAGCCACCCAGCTACATCAGCTGCTGGAGAGAGCTCCAGCCATCTTACCTTAGCGAGTGCATCAGCTTCATCATTGCCTGGACTGGCCAAGGGGAAATGTCCTGTGACATGGAAAAGACTTACTTCCTTTCTGTGTCCTAATTCCCATAACTCTTGCCACATGGCTTGCCCCCACAAGGGTAGGTGACCTACCAGCCACTGCTGATACTTCCAAGTAGATATCCAAAGGGTAAGACACTTATATATGACCCACTCATATTGTTCCAAATGACCTAGCAGTGTTGGAGCTGCCTTGGTTAAATCTGCAAGAGAATTAGAAGTTAGTAAGACATCATCTACATAATGAAACATTGTAACCGTGCTGAGCCTAGCCCACCTAGCCAGGTCCCCAGCCACTAAACCATGACAGATGGTTGGGCTATGCAGATAGCCTTGGGGCAACACTTGAAAAGTCCATTGCCCTCCTTCCCAGGTGAAGGCAAATTGATCTTGGCTATCAACTGATATCAGGATAGAGAAAAAAGCATTTGCAAAGTCCAGTACATAATGACAAGTTCCTAGCTGAGTCGTCAAGTTGTGAACTGAAGGCACAGCTGCATGCAAAGAAGGCACTACTTTGTTCCGTTCCCAGTAGTCGACAGTCACCCTCCAGGTGCCAACAGGTTTTTTCACTGGCCATACTGGGGTGTTAAAGGGACTGTGTGTGGGATGAATGATGCCGACCTTTTCTAGCTCCAATATAGTGGCACTTATCTCCACACATCCTCCTGGCAAGCAATACTGTTTCACATTGACCACACGCCTTGTCTTGGGTAACACCTGTGGATAATGCTTGACATGTTCCTACAGCACAGGCTTTACTGTCTGTATCTGCAGCTGGAATTCTCCAACCATTGTTTGCAGGTGTAACCCATAAAGCACATCTATACCCAAGATGTATTCAGATACGGTAGATACATACACAGTATATACACAAGGGGGCAATCGTTCAATGCTCAGTGGCAAAGACACAGCTTTGACTGTAATAGGATGTCCTCCATAACCATCAACATTCACTGTGGGCCCTGGAAACTTATCTGGGTTGCCATGTAGCAGGCTACATTCTGCACTGGTATCCACTAATGCTAACATACACTGTACATTTGCCATCCATGCCTAGGTCCCACAACTGTAAGAGCCAAGCAGCTAGGGGTTTGCCTGTTTCTGATGCACAACAGGTCATGCAAGGAGACACACAGGTTCTCCCAACT
>NW_007736299.1:65395-66316 GCF_000696425.1 Galeopterus variegatus | reverse complement strand
CCTCACGTAGAAAGACAGCTGAGACTTCTCATGCATCTGGTTTCATCTATCACATTTCTGTCGTTATCCCCACTAGCCTTCTACTCTTGCACCCCATTCATTCAATAACAATTATTTATTGGATGTTTAAGATGGGCCAGACATGGTTCTGGCAATCTTGAAATTTTCTTTTCCTCCTTACTCTCTGTCTGGGGATCACTCATAGGTCTTCACGCAGGAATTTCGGGAAGCTGCCATCTCATGATTTCTGTTTATTGTTCACTGCTCCCCTATCGAGAAACCTATATCATCAAATACATTTCAAGCAAAGCTCTAGCAGTAGGAGCAGAGGTGAGAACTCTCATGGAGAGTGGAGCCTTCTATCTATGCTCAGCCCACCTGCACTGTCCTCTCTTCAAGGTGCTTCATGCTAATGTGGCCTTTCAGTTTGCATTTCTAGGGACCATCAACAAATACTCCATTCATTCTTGAGAACCTCCTTCATGTTCCATCTTGAGATTCATGCTGGAGAGATCAAAAGAAGCACCTAAGTCAGTCCCTGTTCTCATTGAGCTTGCACAAGAGTTGGAAGAATTAAAAACAAACCCAATACTACACAGAAGCACTCTCATGGAGCAGGACACGGTAAGTGGCAGAGCTCTATTCAGGGTCTGCCAGGAGTTGGGAGGCCATTGTGGTATACTAGGAGTAGTCAGACCATGATGATGTCAATCTTAGATCCATCACTTGTTAGCTGTGTGACCTTGGGCAAACCACTTCTGTCTCTGAGTCTCAGTTTCCTTAGCAATTAAATAGGTATGGTAATACCCATTGATAGAATTGTTTAGACAATAAATAGAACAATGGATGTGAAAATGCCTTATAGGCTGGAAAGTGCTATGCACATTTTAGGAGCTACTATTAATGGAGGGTGATTGCTCT
>NW_007736299.1:46738-61223 GCF_000696425.1 Galeopterus variegatus | reverse complement strand
GGCTGCACCTGCTCAACCAACCCTCGCAGAGCATAGGGCCTGCAACCTTTCCCACTGCACGTTTCATAATGCTGGGTCTCAGCAGGTCTGTGGCTCCTGCATTTATCTGTGGAATAAACAATGTTCTGATAATTGCTGGGTCGCCATTATTTACTCCCACGGTTATTATTACTTAAGAAAGCCCTTTTCCTTTGGGCTTCAGAAAGAAGGCAATGCTATAATTTTCATCATTGTCTCCCTTTCACGAAGTCAAAGGTCAGGTAAAGGGAGTCAGGCAGTGTTAGACGAAGCGACCCAGCAACAAAGGTGCCCTCAGCCAGAGAGTTAAGCATGACTCACTCTTCAGGGGTATCCATTGCTCAGGGCTCCTTCAGCCTGGCTGAAAGGTGAGGGAGTGATTACAGCCAGGTACTCCAACTAAGTTAAGTTTACCATTTCTTTTCCTAGTTAAGTCTCCCCCCAACCCATTTACTACCTGGATAAGGAAGGACCTCCGATCCCCACCCCTCCACCCCTCCAGCTCCATAATCCAGTGCTCTATAATGTCCATTATATATTTATTTTACAGAATCCATCATCGGCCATCTGCGTTTGTCCACACTGGGAGGATGCTCTTAGCTGAGCAAATTCACCTCCTTGTTTTGCTGCTTGCTTCTGATTTCCCATAACCCACTGCTTTGCCAGCCCCCCAGCGACGGCATCTGGTATCATTTCATCTCCAGTGTCGTAAATGGGTTAAAACGATCATCTCTTAGATGCCTACGCTAACTGGAGTCTCTCTCTGTCTCCCTCCACCACCTCCACTCTTTCTCCCCTTGTCTCCCTGGCCCTCAGTAGGCTAAGAGCATAGAAGCCCATAACAGGCTGCATGTCACCCACTGCTGACGGCCTCCATGCTGTAATGTGGGCTTGCTGAACCCATTACTGTGATGACAGCATTGCAGAAGTAGAGCACTCACTCCTACATAGAGAAGAAAACAACTGGAGAGAGGAGGCACGGTTGCAATTGCATGCTATTTTCTTTCTCCTTTCTTTTCCTAGAACGTGGCATCGCCCCCTTTTCTTTTCATTTTGTTAAAAACATAAGCAAAAGAGCACTCACTCCTACATAGAGAAGAAAACAACTGGAGAGAGGAGGCACGGTTGCAATTGCGTGCTATTTTCTTTCTCCTTTCTTTTCCTAGAACGTGGCATCGCCCCCTTTTCTTTTCATTTTGTTAAAAACATAAGCAAGCATGCAACCTGTATGTCCCTAACTCAGTCAACAAGTTTTCAGGAAAGGTGATGGTATCACTTGGGTCTTGAGGAACCACCCAGGAGGGATTATTGTGCCTCATGGTGGAGCCAGTAGTGTCATCCCATCATCATCCCCCCAGATGGGCATGAACTTGCAGCAGCTCTTTGCTGGGGCTTGGATAATCTCACTAGGCACTTACGGAATTAACTATCTGCCTTCGGCTGGGGGAAGGGGTGCTGCAAAACTTAATGATCCTCTTTCTGACAGGGGATTATAAAGTGCTGTTGATAATTGTGATAATTAAAGTGATTTGCTTACAGTGATTAGTCCCTAGGACCCCCTTGTGAAGGTAAGACAAAGAGATTGCTTCATCTTGCATAGGGCAAACTGAGGCACAGAGAGCTGGGGTCAAGGACCAAGCACTAGCTCTGTCTGACCACAAGACATTGGTTCAGGCGCATAGACTGGGGCTCTGCCTACAGGAGGGGGTATGAGGTGGCTGCACTGTGGCTAAGGGGGCATGAGATTGACAGAGCTGGCCCAGAGGCCCCTAGGGCTCCTGCTGAGTGTGTATGTTTAGGAAAAATACTGGGAGCATATTAGAGGAAGTGCATATCAGTGGACTTTTCCAGGGGGTGTCAGGTTCAAATGGGAGACGGAGTTCAGCGGTTCATACTAGGACACAGGAGGAGACAGCAAGCCTCAGAGCAGCCTCCCTGCTTATACTTTTTCCACCAGGCACCCAGCCCAAGAGACAAAGGACCTCCTGGAAAGGCCAAGGGCCTTTTCTACTAAGTCTGACTGGAGGGGGCTGGTGGCATCCTTGGGGCAAGAGGCAGAGCTCATCTCATTAACGATCAGGCTACAGAAGGAGGGAGCCCCCAAGTTCTTGCCTCAGTTGGGGCCACCGACTCTGCTTCTGGGACGGACATTCTCAGGGACTGCTGAGGCCAGGAATGTGGATGTACAACTGATTCCTGGGCAGTGGGGAACAACAAAAGGAGTCCTGAGCCATAGATTGGAAACCAATAGTGAAAAGTGCGAGGGACAGAGTAGAGAAGGGTAAGGAGATAGAGGGTGGCTGGAGATGGGTGGGACTCTCAGAGGATGTGACATTTGGGCTGAGTCCTGAATATGAGAGCCCTCCACCAAATGTGGGAATAGAGAGAAGCTGAGGAAAGAGAGTTCCAGGTGAATAGAACAGCAAATGCAAAGGTCCTGGGATGGGAACGAGCCTGGTGCCCTATAGGAACAGAAGGAAGGCCACTGAGGCTGGAGGCTGATGGTCCTGGGGGAAAGGTGGTATGGCATGACATCTGAGCAGAAGGCAGGGACCAGAGCGTGACAGGGAGCCACGGCAAGGACTTGAGATTGCTTCCCATGTGTGGAGGAGCCAGTGAAGTGTTTTGAGCAGAGAAATAACATGATCTGCTTGTGTCTCAACATGTTTTTAAACCATCAGTACTTTAGTTTCCAAAATACACATTTCCATGCCTCTGCACAGGCTGTCCCCTGGGATCTCCTTTCTGCATTTTGTTTACCTGTCAGATTCCTCAAAGCCTTTGAGCTCTAACCCAGGTGTCTCTTGCTCTGTGAATTCCTCCCTGCCCTCCCCGCAGGCCCCACCCCTGCACATATCTAATATTGCACACAGGGCAAGACATCGCCATTACTTGCCTACATGTGTCACCCCTGGTGAAGGGCCTGGAGCATGGTAGGGGCTTAATAGATTGGATAAGAGCCAGTAATCAGGATAGGCTCCATGGAAGCAAATCTTAAAGGATGGAGAGAATTTTAATAGATGATAAGGAGAGGCCAGAGTCACACAAATCCTGCTATATCCGCTCAAGTCAACATGAGACATGATTGGATAGATATTGTCATGAAGAAGAGCTCACCTCAGTGAAATCCATGTGAATCCCCCTTCTCTGCAACGTAACACAAACCCAGGCCATTAATGAAATGATAAATGTTGATTTGCATGTGATATTCATGCATGTTGCATATTTTCATTTGCCATTGAAATGCATGGGCAGACTTCTCTATCCCCTCCTTCCTTCCTTCATTTAGCAACTTTTAATGAAATGTCTCCTGAATACCCTGCACAACACTAGGCCCTGGGGAGAACAGCAAGCAGAAATTTGTCCTCAGTGAACTCATATGTCACAGCTTCCAGGGGCGAGGCAGAAGGGTACAGTGATTCCCAGCTGGGGTTCTGGAATCAGACCGCATGGGTCTGAATATTGACTCTGATGAGTTGCATATCTTGGGCACCTCACTTAACCTCTCTGGGCCTCGATTTTCTCATTTGTAAAATGAGGGTGATAATACAAGCCTAGCAGGATTGGCTTGGCAGAGTGGTGGGCACATAGCTAGAGCTCTGTGAATATCAGCTGCTGATTATTGTTTTTTCCCAGCTCCCTGTACGGGAGGATTTGCAGATCCCATTAAAATATCCTGGTTGGATATTTTGTTGGTGTGTCCAGTCTCCTTCCTTCCCAAATTCCAAGCCTTCAGAGTCTGAATCAATCATGGCTCAACGTGGAACCATGAATCAACAAGCAGGCAGGAAGCCTGAGTTGGATCGGGGGCGCTCGGAGCCCGACGCTTCCTGCTCGAGAGGGGCCCAGCTCCGATTGCTTCTCCAGTCGTAAGTAGTATCCACTGGTTTACTTCCTTTGTCTCCTCCTACCTTACATATGCCCAGGAGACCATAAGTTGATTTTTCCCTGACCTACAGACACCTGGAAAAGTCTTCTGGTTGGCCCCCAAGACTCTTGCCCCTTCCCTGCCAGTCACTCACTTTTCTCTTCCTGTCGCTACCGTCGCAGCAGCATTTGGGGTCAGTGAGTGGGCTGAGAGAGCTCAGACATGACACAGGGTATGATTCATTTGTGCCAGGGGAATCTGAATAGATAATTATCATCTGCAAATGGCAATTAACAGAATGTTTTTAAAAATGGCTTGATGGTTATAAAATGGAAGGCAAAGCACATCATGCCTCTTGTTGTAGGTAATTATGGAGGCGGCCTGTTACGCACAGGTTGTGAATGACCTGATGTTTCCACCCGGCCATGCCGAGGGCGAGGCGTGCCCTCAGCTCTCGGTCTGCACCCCCGGACCTCTTCCTGAAGGACGGCATTTGAGGGAGACTCACTTGACTTCTGCCTGAAGCTCTTTCCTTGGCCTCACCTTGCATCCCAGGGCAGGAAAGGGAACTGAACATTAGCACCAGCGGAAGATGGAAGGGGCTGAAGAGGACCTAACATTCATTAAAGAGTGTCATAAAGCAAGTCTGTGGTAGCTGGTCTTACTCGGGGCGGCTCAGTCCATCCTTCAACAGCCTGGCAAGGAAGAAAATTTTTTATCCCCTTACTCCTTTTTTTTTTTTTTTAAACAGATGAGGAAACTGAGGCTTAGAGAGGTTAAGAGGTGACTTGCCTGAGGACATTTAGAGGAAATGAGATTTGAACTTTGAAGTTTACATAGCCCATATTCTTTTTCTCTATGCAATGTTCTCTGTGCTTCTCCCTCAAAGTATTTAAGACTGTTATTAATGATCCATTTATCCAGTGTTTTGTTTGCTCCCTTTCTTGACTCTGCCGTAGGTTTTATCAGGGCAGGGAGACACTGCCTTTCGTACTTAGCATTGCATTGCCAGAGCCTGTCCGTCCCGATGCCTGCGGGCAGTCAATATATATTTGCTGAATGAAAGACTAGCTTCCTGTGGCAGTGAAGAGTCATTGGAAGGGACCAATATCAGATCATGTGATGGTCAATCAATGTCTTTATTAAAAAACATTTTCACGTTAAGCAGTAGATGTGGTGCTGGTTAATCTAGGTAGACACAAATTTTGTCTTGCAGAAACAGAAACCTGAGCCCACCTCTGCAATTCCTTTGTTGACAGGCTGAGCCTGCACCCATAGAAAACAGCACCCTCTTGCCTTAGCTATATCCTAATATCCTCAAATGCAGTCCCACTTCTCTAAACCCCTCCCTCTCCTCTTGCTTCCTCTCAAAGGTAGAGGGGAAGAGGCACTGCCAGGAAACTGACCTCTCCACCTGCCTGCAGAACAGGGAGGGCAGACAGAACCAGGGCAGGCTCTCCTTTATGGCTTAGCTCTGGACTCTGAAACCTGAGCAGTTTAGATGGTTTTGATGAATCTCCAGGTGTCAGTTGGGAGGAAAGCTGCACTACAAATTAAAAACAACATTGGTAAGATTTGGGGTAGGGGGTTCAGGAAGAATGTCAATTCCTTCCTGGTCAATTTTTGTTAGACCAGACCCTCAAACTTGAGGCTGCTAAGACAGTTCTGGGATAGAGAGGAGCATGCAGCAGGTGTGCAGGCAAAACACCAGGCTCGGTGGCCCTACCTGATGCAGAGATGGCTTGTGACTTGAGGAAGAGCTTTGAGAAGAGGAAGACTCAGCCACTCGTCTTCTAACAGGCTATTGACAACTACGTTATTCTGAGGACTTGACATGGCAGTCTCTCCTGAGTCAGTCATGTGCTCACGGGGAGGAGGGGGAGTTGAGCAGAGTCAAGGTGCATAGGAAAAGCAAAGGTGGGCGCACGTTGCTGACTGATGTTTTTCCAAAGGCATCTACCTTCCTTGTGCTCCCCCCACCCCCAAAGCCTGAGTACTGGAAGCTCTGGAACGGCCTGGGCAGCATTTCTCAAAGTGTGGTCTGTAGGCTACCCTTGGTGAAGTCACCTGCAGCCTCCTGGGATGCAGCCCTGCTGCTTTCTGTCTCCTCCTGCCCTGGGGGGCTTCTACCTAGATCCCAAGTAGCCATTTTCTTGCTTGTTAAGAGGTAGGGCCCTTGCCCCTAACACTCATGCCACACCTGACGAATCTGGATCTTTGCAGCTGGGCTGGGAATCTGCCTGGTTGACAAGCTCCCCGGGTGATTCCTATGAACCTTAGAATTCAGTTAGGTCCTGAGGTTTTGTCATCAGGAGTCAGGTAGGGGGAGCATGATGTGTAATCATTTAGTGACATCATTGATCTTGGGCAAAGCACTAAGGGCATCATGATTCTCTAAAAAGTTTCAAAAGACAAAGGACTGTCTCTCTCTCATTCACCAGAGCTGTTAGACCCCTACAATACTAAAAATGAGAGAGTCTTCAAAGTCACTGCGCTTTAATCTCTTGATTTTATAGGCTTGTGATGATCAATTTTATGTGTCAATTTGGCTGGGCCATGGTGCCCAGATAGTTGGTCAAACATTCTGGATGTTTCTGTGAAGGTGTTTTCAGACGAGATGTACATTTGAATCGGTAGAATGAGTAGAGCAGATGCTGCCTTGTACTGTGTGGGTGGGTCTCATCCAGTCAGCTGAAGGCCAGAACAGAACAAAAGACTGACCTCCCCCGAGCAAGAAGAAATCCTGCCAGGATGGGCTTTGGGCTGAGCTGCAATATCCGCTCCCTTCTGGGTCTCCAGTCTGTGGGCCCACCCTGCAGATTTTGGACCTACCAGCCTCCTGCATTGCATGAGCCCATCCCTTAAAATAAATCTCTTTCTATACATATCACATACTGCTGGTTCTGTTTCTCTGGAGAACTCTGCCTAATTCCAGGCCCAAAGAGTGCTGACACTGGGTCTAGATCCTAGGGCACCACAGAGATGTGGAAGTAATGGACACAGTCACAGTTCCCCTTATAGGGAGAGCACTAGCTTCTGCATGGGAAGGGCGAGCTGTGTGCATGTGTGTCGTGTGTGCACATGTGTGTGAGAGCATTTTCCTGCGAGCTGCTTGGAGGCTGGGGCCCACTTTTCTTATTCGTCTCTGTTGTCCCAGCCCTTAATACTAAATGGCAAATAGTAAATGTTTAGTGATGGATGGATGAGAAGTGAAAAATTTTGTGACTCTAAGTTACTTGGACACTTCTGGGGACTTTCCAAAGCTCCGGGCAGCAGAACACCTCCTAGGGTGGTGAGGAGGTTGTCCACAAGTCCTCTCTCTACTCCCCCCCCCACACTGAATATCCCTTCAAGTAGGGGTAGGCCAGGGTGGGGGGAAGGTTGCAGAGTCTCTGACTGGAGGAAGAGGTGGTGAGGAACCTGGAGTCAATTAAGTGGACACCAAAGCCTGGAGAGAAAGGGAGAGGAAACACCTCTCCATGGCTGCCACTATCAGGTACCTGTGTGTAGGCACTTGCATTGAATCTTCATGTCAAAGCAAGGGAGTCGATGGTAGAGCTTTTTTTAAAAAAAATGAAGAAAGGGTTAGAAATAGAGATGGGGGCTAGGGACAAGGGTCTTAAAACTTAGCCCTAACCCAGCAGAAAAAGAGGCCCTGGGAAGGAACACCTCACGTGCAGGGAAGAGAGAAAGATCTTTGAGTTCGTGCTAGTGGCCACCTCAATCACCTCTAGCCGGTGCCCAGAGCTTGTACACTGGGTCCCATGCAGCAGCAGAGTGGGTCCCCCGTGGCCTCTGGGATGAGATTTGCCCTCAGATACACAGACGGAGGGGGCCTTGTAAGCAGTCTGGGTTGACTTCAGTTATGGACTTCTGTTTTGGTCGTCAGAGCTCTGGACTAGTTGTACCCAGGACACCATGTGTGCCCTCACTCAAGCCTTGCACAGTGTGTGCATGCAGTGTGCAGGCTGTAGGGCTGAGAGTGGATTTGAGCTGCATGCTCCCATACCCCAGTGCTGCATGTATACGGCCTGTGCCTCCCCTAGGGTAGAGGAGGAATGGGGCTCCTGTCAGGTTCTTTCAGCTCTAGCTGGAAAAACTCTCCTTTAGACAGTTGAGTCCGTGGGCTGGGTTGGTTTCTCCAGGGCAGGGCTCTCTCAGATGCTGACCCATCTTTTGAGCCAACTGGATCTGCCTCCTAAATGGAGGCTCCTGCTCAGCCTGGCTGCATACTCGCCAAGCTCCTATTTTTAAAGTTGCTGCTCCTGCTCCTATCTGCCCCCTAACAAGTCTTGGACATTGCCTGTAAGCTGCTCCACCTCGCAGCACCCCAAGGCACATCCCCACTGTACCCCAGAACTCCTAAATATGGTTTGTCTTTATAAAATCATAACAGTTTCCCCATACGCTATTGGTAACCAGTTGTCCACTAAGCTTTAGTTTTCCTAAGCAGTTGGGGCAAGTACTCATCTCCCAGGTCCCATGACGGCTTTCCGATCCCCACTGTACCCCAGAACTCCTAAATATGGTTTGTCTTTATAAAATCATAACAGTTTCCACATATGCTATTGGTAACCAGTTGTCCACTAAGCTTTAGTTTTCCTAAGCAGTTGGGGCAAGTACTCATCTCCCAGGTCCCATGACGGCTTTCCACAGGCAGAGCAACTTGCCTCTATCACCACATCCCAACTTTCTGGATGAAGACTCAGGCCCGGAGATGTTAAGTGACCTTTCTGGGTTGCATGGTGATTACAGTGGTTCTTAACCTGGGGTGACTTTGTCCTCCAGAGGATATTTGGCAATGTCTGGAGACATTTTAGGTTATCCATGACCGGAGGGATAATACTGTATCCTACTGTGGAGGCCAGGGATGCTGGAAACATCCCACCGTGCACAGCACAGTCCCCCACAACCAAGAGCGATCTAGCCCCAAATGTCAATAGCGTTGAGGTGGAGAACCCTGGGTTAGCGTTAAAGAGAACAACATGTATAAAGGTATCTAGAGAAAGTGATAGCTCAGGTCTGAAGCAGGAATATGGAGTTATGCATAGTGGGTACTCAAGAAATACTCTCTAATAGAAGAGTGCCCTTGGTGTGCCGGGTACTGAAAACTATTTTATGTACGTGCTCTTTTAATTTTTGTTTTTTTAGCCAAACACCGATCTTCGAGGTGGAAGTGCTATCATTTGCGTTTTACAGACGAGGGAGCCAAGTGGGGGAAATGAAGCTGGGATTTGAAGTCACATCTTCTAAAGCCAAGCATAAGGCTCTTTCATGCATCACACTGGCAACGTCCCTGCTCTTTTTGCCTGAAGAACTCTGTGAAAGAGGCTGCCTCGAGCCCCTTGACTCCTGTGGCTTGGGGGGGATGGGATGGCTGAGCTGATGGACAACAGCCCTTCCTGTAAGCCAGCCTGGGCTGCAGGGGCCACACTCCTGAAGTGGCACAGTGGGAGCCTGGGGCAGCTCCCTGAGAGGGCAGTCAGGTCTGGCTTGGGGCTCGAGGAATGACCTTCACTTGTAGGCTTCCGGAGTCTCTGCCAGCTTTGCAGGGGGGCCTGGCCTATAGAAGCTGGTCCAGGCTTGTCTGCAGGTGACTTTCCTCCGATGGCTGCTGCAGGGGCGGCCAAGCTCTCTTCCAGGCCCCGCTCATGTTGTATGCACAAGGAGGAGTGAAGAGCACTGGGAAGAGATGTGTGTTCCAGATGGAGTTTGCTGAGTGGAGGGAGCAACAGGCTGAGAGTCGAAAGCCTGGGCTTTGGGTTGGTCTTAAACAAGCAATGAAACCAGTTTCCCACGAGAAAATAAAGACACTGACGCTTCCTTCACAGGGTGGCTGTGAGAGTCAAATGAGGTGATGCACGGTGCTATAACAAAATGTCTTAGCAGAGATACGGTGTTGCAGGGCACCGGCTGCAAGACCAGGTCTCCACTGAGTGGCTGTGAGAGTCAAATGAGGTGATGCACGGTGCTATAACAAAATGTCTTAGCAGAGATATGGTGTTGCAGGGCACCGGCTGCAAGACCAGGTCTCCACTGGGTTCAGTCCCAGATGAACCAGCAGTAGGGTTAATCCAGGTCCCACTAGAGAGATTGAGTTTTTCTCTAGCAATAAGCCCTAGCATGACCCAATGCAGGGTGTCTTTCCAAAGCTTGGGGAAAACACTTTAGTTGAACAAATCTCTGGGACAAACCAAGGATTTTTGGGTCGTGGAAGTCAACTGTTAAAACCTTGTGGTAATCTAAAGAGAACAGAAGAAGCATTTTCAGATGAGCCCCAGGTGATGGGGGCTCAGGCTCCACCAGGCAGGGCCCCAGCTGTCACAGCCATCCCTGAGGCAGTCCAACTGCAGGTCAGGAGAGCAATGCCCATGGGAGGCCTCCGAAAGATCTTGGACATTTGGATTTGCAATCACAGATGCCCCACGTGGCTTCTTGAGAGATGTTATCACAGCCATCTGAGCTACACTAAACCTAAAATGCTGGGGTAGAAACTATCAGCTTTCCATAGAGTCCTGGGATGGCACAACCAGTTGGACTGCAGTATAGGAATGCTCAGTGCCGTGGAACTGGACCCAGCTCACACACTGTAGAGTACTGCTTGCTACTTGCTTGCTATGTACAGATTTTGTTTCCCCAGAAACTTGAGAGAGCAGGAACAGGATGTTTTCCAGTACTCCTTTAGCACAGAGCACAATGTTGAGTGTATTGGAGGAGCCCAGGAAATGCGGCTCCTCTGACTAAGCCCTGAGCTGTCAGAGCCCCAGGCAGAGCAACTTGCCTCTATCACCACATCCCAACTTTCTGGATGAAGACTCAGGCCCGGAGATGTTAAGTGACCTTTCTGGGTTGCATGGTGATTACAGTGGTTCTTAACCTGGGGTGACTTTGTCCTCCAGAGGATATTTGGCAATGTCTGGAGACATTTTAGGTTATCCATGACCGGAGGGATAATACTGTATCCTACTGTGGAGGCCAGGGATGCTGGAAACATCCCACCGTGCACAGCACAGTCCCCCACAACCAAGAGCGATCTAGCCCCAAATGTCAATAGCGTTGAGGTGGAGAACCCTGGGTTAGCGTTAAAGAGAACAACATGTATAAAGGTATCTAGAGAAAGTGATAGCTCAGGTCTGAAGCAGGAATATGGAGTTAATGAAGGCAACGGTGGGAGATGAAGCTGGAAATGTAGGTGGGAGCCAGAGAGAGAAGGGTCTCATGCACGAAACAACAAAGCTTTGTCCGTAGACCACCAAGGTTTCCTGGGTTAGTTGAAGGGCCAGACCAGAGTGACTCCCAGTACAGTGCTCTTCCACCCTGCTGTGCTGCTTCCATGCCCCCACTGTTAGACAAAAATAGATGCACGGAAAACAGAACCATAGCAACCCAAAGCATGTCACCTTTCATTATCTACAGGAGAGAATCAGATCCTTTTGTGAGCCCATGAAGCCATGTAAATATTTCTATTGCTGATTTACCTACCACACCATGTTATAACTATGTATCTATAGATCAGCCTTCCTGTTAGCTTGTGAGCAGCTTGAGGACAGGAACCATGTTCAATCATCCTGTATCCCTCGGACCTTCCATAATTCCTGGAAACAACAGGTACATCAAGCGTGATGACTGAATGAATGAAACAATCAATTGGAGGGGGCAGGCCAACCTGCTGCAGAATTGTAAGGCTGGGGTGGGCTTACCCTGTTCTCCTTTTTCTGGTATACAAGAGATATACAATCATTGCAGAAAAAAATAAAAAAAAACTATAGACAATCCAAAAGAATAAAATAAAAATTATCCTACTCTATGATCTTCCGACCCAGTGATAAATACGTTTAACATTTCGGTGGATATCCTGCCACCCTTTCTAGGGCTGTATATTCTTAAGATTCATGTGCACATAGTTTTCTTTTGCATTAAAATAGGATCACACTATACATGTTGTCCTGTATCCTGCTTCTTCACTTAAAAATGTATTAGAAACAGTGCAAGGGAAGGCCAGGGGATTTGTCTTGAGGTTGTGTTTGCATAGCAATCACCCATTTTTATTGAGACTTCGTCTTTGAAGAGGGGCTAAATTGGTGTGAACATCTTTTCATGTCCATAAATATACTTCCACACCATAGCATTTAATGGTTGAAAACTGTGCGACCGTACAGTTGTGCCATAATGTATTAAACCAATCCTCAATTGTTGGAATTTGCATTACTTTTATATTTTTATTATGACAATAATGCTGCAGTAAATATCTTTTTAGAGAAATCTTTGCACACGTCCCTAATTTTTTCTTAGTTTGAATTTCTAGAATAGAAATTGCTGGAACAGAAAATGCATAATTTACAGCTTTTGAAGAGTATGATCACGTGGCTCTCCAGAAAGGTCGTAGCAACATACATACACATCAGCTGTGTATGGACAGTGCCATGTTAGCTCTTTTTTGAACGAAACCTGTCATGTAGGGCCCATGTAAACAGCAAGACAAGCTATTTCCATTCCATTCAAGGAGCTGTCTATATTATTTCAGCACAGTAGAGCTGTCATTTTATCGTCTACCAGATGTGTGTTCTCAGTTTTAGTACGATGAGCTATGCAGTTGTTTACATGCTTCTGAACACACGCATGAGGAAATACATGTCAAAGCACCTAGCACAGTGCCTGAAACACAGCAGAAACTCCACAAATGCCCCTGCCACCCATGCCCACAATTTGTGCTGTGGTTATAGCCCTTATCTTCCATTATCTGGATGGCTGTCTCCAGCCTCCTGTCCTGGAAGCCCATAAGCTAATCTACACATCTGCCAGAGTGATTCATCTAAAATGTAAAATGGAGCATGTCATTCCCTTGCTCAAACGTCTTCAGTTCCTCCCCACTGTCCATATGCTAAAGTCTAGACTCCTTGAGGCATAGAAGGCTCCGTGCCCTGCCTGAGAGCTGCAGCTTCATCTCCCACGCTCGCCCATGCTCCACTAGTGGGTCTCCCAGCTGGATTCATCCCTTTATTCCTCTGCGTCTTGGCACAGGGCTATTCTCTCTCCCTGAAACATGTGTGTTCCCTTCCTTACCTTGTTGTCTACTGAATTGTCTCCTGGAAAACCTACGTTGACAGCCTTTCCTACCTACCCCATCTGAGCAATGCTATTCTCTGTATAGTCCCAGGAAATCTTCCCCAATCACGATTTATAGCACATCTCCCACTGCACTGTAAGTACTGTTTTCATGTGTGTCTCCCCAGGTAGACTGTTTAAAACCAGAACCTTGATTTACTTATGTCCATGGCCCTGACACCTGGCATCAAACTTAGCACACAGCAGGTGCTTAATAAATGCTTCCTGAATGAATGAAGTGATAATGTCCTTCCTCCCTCCCTCCCTTTCTCCCTTCCTTCCCTCTGTCCACCTGGAAGGCTCCATCCACAGCAGGAGTTATTATAACTCCTTCTCTTAGTCAAAAGGTGTTCCAGGTTCCATTAACTGATGACATGCCATAATACTCCCTTCTTAGGATCAAGCAGGATTGACTGAGCCACGTGCTTTGCCACCATCCATACACAACTAACAGAGAACGGACAGAACCAGGGTGAGGTGGGTGGCCAGAGGCAGAGCAAATGGGGGTACCAGGGGGTTGGGGGCAGCTGGGCTGGGGCACGGTGCGGGAAGAGGTAGGAAGGGATTAGGAGAGGGGAGAGGAACACAAAAGCACAGAGAGCGGTGGGCATGGAGGGATTCAGACTCAGCTGAAGGGAAACAGGGAGAGACTGCAGAAGAGGGAAGGAAATGAGGCAGCAACGCACACCCAAGCTGGTGTGGGCGTGTGAACCGCAATTGTGTAGGACCAGTGTCTCCTGCCGAGGACACCCGAAGAGTGTTGTGCAGGAGACAGCCTTAGCTTTTTACTCAACATAATTAATTACTTGTGGCTTTAAATAAAAAGCAGTTATTCACAGGGAAGCCTGACAGAGTTTCTTTTAACTTAATGTTTGCTGAACCATCCCTTCTATCTCCCTTACCTGATGTGGAACATATGCTGGGATCAGAGTGACAGAGAATAAATCACCAGATTTGCTTGGCTTCTTTGAAAAATGAATTTGGGGGCTGAGATTTCTCATCAGTATATATCTTCCTTGAGCAGAGTCCTGACAGGACATCAGGCTTGGGGGATGTCCCGTGCAGAAGGAAACAGCTCCCCAGAAGTGCCCAGATGCCCGCATCTGGCAACAGTTCTATCAGCTCAAAACACAGGCCAGGCCACCTGCGCTGGGCTGCAATCTTGGGAGCAGGATACAATTGTGGTCTTTACATGAATTCGACAAATACATGTTGAGCTTTTAATCTGGCAACAGTTCTATCAGCTCAAAACACAGGCCAGGCCACCTGCGCTGGGCTGCAATCTCGGGAGCAGGATACAATTGTGGTCTTTACATGAATTCGACAAATACATGTTGAGCTTTTATTTATTTTTATTTTTATTTTTTTTGTCTTTTGTCTTTTTTCCATGTCCGGCAACGGATCGCAACCCTCAGTGTTGCCCCCGTACCGGACCAGGGACCGGCAATGGGATCGCAACCCTCAGTGTTGCCCCCGTACCGGACCAGGGACCGG
>NW_007736299.1:36567-45738 GCF_000696425.1 Galeopterus variegatus | reverse complement strand
ACCGGTCTGTATGTGGGATCCGAACCCTCGGCGGGAGCGCCGCCGCGCTTCCCAAGCGGCGCACTATCCAGTGCGCCACTGGGCCGGCCCATCTTTTAATATGCACCAGAAACCTGGTACAGCAGGGAGGCTTACTGCTGATGGTGTACGTGTGAGAGGGTCACGGCCTTGGGTCAGAAAGCCTGGCATGCGACTGCCTCCTGGCTCTGCCACGGCAGCCATGAGTGTGCCTCCGTCTCTCCATCCATGAAATGGGATGAAGCACCTATGGCTTAGTTTGCTGTGAGTCTGAATGTCACGCATCCTCTCTCCACCCTCACCTTGTCATTCTCACCACTGGGTTTCAGTGCATCATAAAGTCTCAACGCAATTCCTGCCTATCACAGATGCTAAATAAAAGTCCCTTTCCCCTCCCTGGGTACACCTAGAGATTGCAAGAGCTCCTGGGCATTTAACGCTGGACATTTTGGCTCCAGGTGAAAAGATGGGTGTGCATGTACTCGAGGCGTGGACGTGAGTGGGGTGGTGTTTCCCCGGGGCTGAGCCTCCGTCTGCTGGACTCTCTAGTGGGAGATGAACAAGCTCTATGCTAGCACTATGGTCCTGACCTTTTGATTTAATATCAGCCTGATGTTGGACAAACCATTTAATTTCTCTGGGTGCTGGTTTCCTCATCTCTGCAGTGGGGAGGTGAGTTGGACCGATACCTTTTTTATTTTTTCTCAGCGTTCCTTTTCAGATGACAAAAGTCATGTATATTTATTACAGAAAGCTTGGAAAATACATACAAAAGTATAAACAAGAAAATTAAAAGCACCCATTATTCCACTGCCCAGAGAAAACCACTGTTCATATTTTGGTGCACTCTTCCTTCCCACGCACAGTGTATTAGAGAGTGAAATCATTATGTGCATACAAGTTTGCATCATGCTCCCCTCCCCCATAATGTTAAATTATCATAAACACTCTCTTGGTGTCATTAAAAAATTATTTGAACTTTTTAAGGTTCCTTCTGACACAAAAATTCTATGAAAAATGGGGCTCATCTTCTTTGCTATTAAAAGCAATTGTTCTCCTACAGCAGCAGAAATCTCACGGAGCAAGGTGCCCTTGAATGGGGCCTGTCAACTCCCTCTGGCCCATGCCCCATGTAAGGACAGGAAAGGGCTCCACGGGCCACCTGGCTCACCGCTTTGATTTGCCACCTTAGCTCTTGAGAATAAGAGATGATGATGATGCTTTTAAAACAAATTGAATATCATCAAGAATGACCTTCTACATTGGTGGGAAAAGAGGCCACCTATGTGATAGGTTTTCAAAGGTGGGATTGCTAAAAATTTCCCTAAACCTCCCCTTTCTTTCTCCCCTGACTACAGATGTTTAAAATCCCTTCAGCATAAAACAAGATCTTTTGTTATAAAGCTAAGATCTAAAAAAAAGGATGATTTTTGGAAAGTGAACACAGTGACTCACACTCAGATGAAGGCAGAAAGTTTGCTCTGTCTGGGCTCATGGGAAGTCCACCTCTGCTCAGCCTTCCTAGAAGTTAGTTCAGGCTGTGAGACTGGGTTCTTGACACTGGGATGTGGGTTGAAAAAATATGTGATTTCCAGGCTTGGGTCTAAAACAAATCCTGCAAAATATTTCAGCTCTCTCTTCTCCTGCCCCAGTTTGGAGTCTGCAAGTTCAAAATGATAAAGCTCAAAGCAAGGGAGTGTTGCCCAAGCTGCTCCAGAGTCTGATGTGCACAAGAAATAAAGTGTTGTTGTGCTAAGCTAACCGAGATTCCGACATTTATTTGTTCCTGCAGCTTAGCCTAGCTTATTCAGACTAACGCAAAGATATAAGTAACTGACAACTGATCCTTTTGTGAGATTAGGTTTGGGTGTTAGAGAAGATGAAGGAGAAAGTGCAGGTACTTAAGGGTGGGTGGGAGAAAATTCCATTTGGAGAAGATGGAAGGATGCCACCAGCCCATGCAGCACCTTTTGTATGAATTAAGAAAAAGGATCCCCAGGTTAACACTTCCACATTCCATATATGTACACTGGAACTGAACAGTTAAATAAACTGAACAGGCAGATGGTGGGAGCCAGGTTTCTCACGGTTGGAGTGCAAAGTTACAGATAAGCCAGGGAAGGAAGGAGGCTAAACTATCCATGTGGTAATAACATATTAGAGTTGGAGACATCAGTACAAACTCATGTTTAGCTTAATATAGATAGAGAATGTTACACTTGGAAATATTTATAGATAGTGTATATGTGAGGGCTGGTAGACACATATATATTTCCTTGCTCTGTCTGCTGGGAGGGTCTAGAAGCAACAACACTCCCATAGCAACAAGCACACCGAACACCCAGATTTTGGTTTCTAATACCATTCTCTAATAAAAGGAACTTCGTTGAAGAAATGGCTGATCCTAGGCCTGGGACAGGAAATATGCAAGATAAGCCAAGAGCACATTGCAATCTATAAAGAAAGTGCTCTCTCCTAGTTCCCTGTGGCTGCTGTACAAATTACACAAAGTAGGCAGCTGAAAACAACATAAATTCATGCTCTCACAGTTTCGGAGGCTAGAAATCTAAAATTAAGGTGTGTGCAGGGCCATGCTTCCTCTGCAACCTGTCAGGGAGGATCCTTCCTTGCCTCTTCCTGGTTTCTGGTGTTTGGGCAATCCTTGGCATTCCTCAACTTGTAGCCACATCACTCTGGTCTCTGTTTCTGTTGTCACATGACCTTCTTTGCCCCATGTGCCTCCTTCTTTTTCTTAAAAGGGCACCAGTCATATTGAATTAAGGGCCCACCTTACTCCAGTGTGACTTCCTCTTAACTAGTGACATCTGCAATAACCCTATTTCAAAATCAGGTCACATTCTGAGGTATTGCAGGTCAGGACTTCAACATATTGTATCAGGGCGGGGGGCATAATTCAATCCATAACATACTCCAAAAATAAAAGCCACAATAATGGGGGCATGTCAAAGGGACACAGAAGCTGACAGCAAGGGCTCCCAAGGGCCGAAGACGAAGACTGAGTACTTTGAGCAACAAAATAGAGGAGTATTGAATTATAACCCAAAGCACAAGTTCATCCTAATCTACATGAAGGATTGCATAAATAAATAAGTAAAAAATAAATGGAGGTGAAGAGACAAACCTTCAACGCAGTAGAATTTCAAACAGGTTTTGTGACTACTCTGCCCCCGAGGAGGTAGAGTATAGCTCCGCTTTCTGCAAGTGTGGGCTGCGCACGGTGGCTTCCTTCTGAAGAGTGCAGAGTGAGAAGTGAGGAAAACAGAGGAACTTTACAGTGGAGGAAGGTGAGGAGCACTGCCTCAGCCAGGTGATCGAGGCTGGCATCGGCAGAGGTAAGTCGTGTTGACAGCACGCACCTTGACATGACGTGGTCAAAAACGGCACTTTACCCTGTGGTCTTCCTCGCCAGCCCCAGTCTAATCATGAAAAAACATCAAACAAATCCCAGTCGAGGGACATCCTATAAGTACCTGACCAATACTCCTCAGAACTGTGAAGGTCATCAGAAACAAACAAAATCTGAGAAACTGTCACAGGCAAGTGGAGTTTAAGGAGCAAAGACTGCTAAACGTAACGCTGCATCCTGCACGGCTCCTACAACAGAAAAAGGACATTAAGTAATAACTAAGGAAACCCAAAAGAAGTATGGGCAGTGGCTAATAAGCAGGTATTAATATCAGTTCATTAATTGTAACAAATGTACTATACAAACGTAAGATGTTAACAGTAGAGGAAACTGGGTGTGGGTATGGGGGAATTCTTTGTACTATTTTGCAACTTTTCAATAAATCAAATCTAAAACTGTTCTCAAATAAAAATTTTATTAAAAAAATGATACTCCTAGGATACTAATATGAGTGAACATAGCCTCCTGCTGGGGTATGTAATGTGGCTGGTGGCAAGTAGGCTGGGTGTCAGTCTCCACGTACCCCTCAGCGAGGTACCCTTGTGCAGTGAACAACCTGGACAAGCCGGTGGGGCCGGCCTAAAGTCGGATTTATGCTCTATCACCATTTTATGTAGGGCTTGTCCTGCATCTGAATATAGTGCTAATTTGTGCTAGAAATGAAAAGTATAGTCAGTTGTATCATAAATGACATGAGTGTCCAAAAGAAACCGTATGAACCACCAATGGTCAATGGATTCTTCTTCAAGAAGCACTGCCTTCAGAGCCCGGAGAGTTACAGCTCTGGTTTTCTACCTGTTTGGATGCAGAAAAGTCAAGTGTGTTAAGGGAGATGGTGTTCTTATGGGGAATATGTTCTCAAATCCTCTTTTGCCCACAAAGATAAAGTAGGAGAGAATCTTATACCAAATTCTACTGAACCCCGATGGGGGCAAAGAAGTGTGGAAGGCACAGAGGAGGGGTGGTGGAAAGGAGGAAGATCTGTCCAGAGCTTTGTCCTCAGAGAAAAAGCTGTTATTTATATGTGCCCTGGTAACAGTGAGGCAGGGGTCTCTCTGTACAGAAATCTCTCGGTATAGCAGAAACAAGCATTTTGAGTTATGCATGACAAGTCAGACATTAATTTTCTGCTTTTCACCGTAGCAAAGAAGGGCACTGATAATGTTTCTTCCCAAGGCTGTCTCACCTCCAGCATGGTAAGAAGCTTCACTTGTCCCTTCATTGCCTATCAAGTGCCCTGTGCTGTGATGTGCTCCAGGGGAGTGGGAGGGACTTCTCAAGGGACCTTCTTTCTAAGGGACAAGAGAGCCCAGACTGTTACCATCTGATGCAATGCAAGGGTCATATCATGTCCCTTGCAAATGTAAAATAACACTGCTGATTTAAAAACCTGCAGAATATGGTTAGGCTAAAACGTGGAAGAGAAAGCGATCTGGCAGTGAATAACAGCAGTCAAAAAAATGTTCAGACCCTTTGAGTTGTTCATGCTACTTTTGTGAATCTGTTCTAAGAAATAATCCTAAACAAAAAAAAAAAAAAAAAAAAAAGTCTATAAGAATAATAGCAAAAACAGCCTAAACATTTAGTAGTTGAGAAATGGTTAAATTATGATTCATAGACTTGATGGAATATTATGGAATCATTAAAATGATCATTTATGAGGATTATATAATATAGAAATTGCATATGATCACTGTGCTAAGTAAAAAAGAAAGATAAGATAAAAAATATAAGTAAAGATAATTACTACCATGTTAAAATATGCATAAGAAAAAGACTCAAAGGAAATTTACCAAAATGCTAACAGTGTTTATATTAGACTGGTGGGATTTGGGTTGATTCTTTTTTCTTTTCTCTCGTTTCCAAATTTTCTATGATGTGGTAATATTACATTATAATGGGAAAAATAATTTTTTAAATATGTCAATTCCTGTTCCCCAATGTATATGAGTAACAGAACGGGGTTCCATTGTATTTGTAGAAAAATGTAATAAGGGTCATCAATAATAAAATAACCCCAACAGAAATTAATAACATTAAGAGAAACATAGCCTGGGAAAGAATGGCGTAATGATTTCCTAACAAAGACACACTGATTTTCTCTAGGATCAGGTTTGAGGGACTTTTTCTTATTGAAGTGATTGGAGTTTTGTCATCCTAGGCTGATTGGGGAGAACAGGCCAACTCTAGGCTTGCCTGCTGCTCACAGATTGGCCGCCAAGCCAAATGCCCTGCCTAACTCTCTGCCAGTACTCCCCACAGCAGGGCTCCTCAGGTTGAAACGATGGAACACGAGTTGGGCTGGTCTGGGCATCTCCACTGATCTGGCTTGGAGGGCACCTTGGATGAAGCCCTTGTTTGATTTCCTGATTGAGCCAGAGCTGCTGGACAAGTAGCCGGTTGTGATGGAAGGCCAGTGCAAAAGGGGACAGGAAATGAAGCTGGTCTCTCCTAATGGGCTATCTGAAGCTGCTGTTCCTGGGAAGCGGGGTCTGAAGGGAGAGCCAGTGGCTCTCTCTGCACTCCCTTATCTGCAGTTAGAGGAAATATTAGCTGATGGAGCACAGTGGGCTTTGAGCTTTTGCCTGCATTAACGACAAGGAAGGGTTATGTTGTGTTATGTTACCACTAGGAGTGCAAGCTGAATATATTGTTAGCTGAGCCAGAGGAGCACTCACAGAAGAGAACAGCTGACGCAGTGAATGACAGGATGATGGGATGATGAAGCCAGTCACATTCCACTTGGATGGGTTTTATCATCTCCCGTTGTACAAGGTTTCAGGGCTCTCTTTGATTTGCAATTTGTGGACCACGAGGAAACAGGCTGCTTTATGTGTGGGGAGTTTACACAATTAATAATATCACAAGGGCCAGTAATCTGGTGGTGTTTATTATTTGCATAATTTAAATCCTTGCCAAATGCTAAAAACAATAGAATTCACCTCACCCAAATCAACATAAACACATCCCAAACACACAGCAGAATGCTCTGCGTATTGTTTTTCTTGCCAAAGCTAAAGAAGAGAGACCCAACTTTTCATGCAAACTTCTGGCATCTTTTTTTCATGTTTTTCACTAGAGGAAAAGAAGTCTGGGTCTTTTTTCCTGAAAAGATACATTTTTAATGAATGTAAATGTTCTTCCAGTTCTTTAGTTTGGCGGAAGCGACGGCACAGCTTGGACAGCCAGTCTAGGAGCACAATTGACTTGCCTCTTGTTATTTCCTTTCTCCTTCACTCTCCAGTCGAGCACAAGTGCGCCCTGCGTGTGCCTTTGTTTCTGGGCACACCATGCCCTCAGCCAGCAGAGGCAGCTTGCCTTTGAAAGGAGCGCTCCTGATAAATTGTCCTCACTGGGTTGTCTTCTAATAACAGAAGCAGGTCTACTCTGACACCTCTACTCTTCACCCTGACTGTACTTGGCGCTCATTGAGCTTTTGTTTATTAAACATCTACTATGTGCAGGCACTATTCAACCTAATCCTCACAATGAGCCTATGACATAGCTACTATTATTATCATCATCCCATCTTACAGGTGGGGAGACTGAAGCACAGAGAGATCAACAAACTTGGCAGTTTGGTAGCTACTATTATTATCATCATCCCATCTTACAGGTGGGGAGACTGAAGCACAGAGAGATCAAGTCACTGCCATCGCCAATATGCAACAAACTTGGCAGTTTGGCCCCAGAGCCCATCTTCTCAGCCATGACGATATTCTGCCTCCCACAGCACTAACATCTGCTAGGCATTGGTGGGGGTTAGTTGGGGATGGATCTGGGGTTGAGACAAAGGTGACAATCGCACAATTTGCAGGGGAATCATTTCTGACCATCTCATTCCAGTGGACACCACCTCTCTACAGGTCCCAATTCTTCTGCATTCCTCTCGGCCTTGCTGGGCTTCTCACTCCCACCTGCTGTGACAGGGTTTTTCCCACGGACTGGACAGGGGATGCAAATTGCATTCTGCATTTCTGCAGGGTTTGTGGCCCTTGGCTGTGAGACTGAGACAGGGCTGTGCTACTTTCTTTGCCTCCCCTGTGCATTTTCTAATAGGAGCTCTGCAGAGTGGCAAACTCACCTGTCAAAGAAGTCCAAGGGAGCAGTACAGCCACTTCTCGGGGCGTCCGCCTGGAGAGAGACTGTAGCGTTAAGCTCACCTCTGAGAGGCCTGCTGTAAGGATGGACTTACAGGTGGGGAGACTGAAGCACAGAGAGATCAACAAACTTGGCAGTTTGGTCCCAGAGCCCATCTTCTCAGCCATGACGATATTCTGCCTCCCACAGCACTAACATCTGCTAGGCATTGGTGGGGGTTAGTTGGGGATGGATCTGGGGTTGAGACAAAGGTGACAATCGCACAATTTGCAGGGGAATCATTTCTGACCATCTCATTCCAGTGGACACCACCTCTCTACAGGTCCCAATTCTTCTGCATTCCTCTCGGCCTTGCTGGGCTTCTCACTCCCACCTGCTGTGACAGGGTTTTTCCCACGGACTGGACAGGGGATGCAAATTGCATTCTGCATTTCTGCAGGGTTTGTGGCCCTTGGCTGTGAGACTGAGACAGGGCTGTGCTACTTTCTTTGCCTCCCCTGTGCATTTTCTAATAGGAGCTCTGCAGAGTGGCAAACTCACCTGTCAAAGAAGTCCAAGGGAGCAGTACAGCCTCTTCTCGGGGCGTCCGCCTGGAGAGAGACTGTAGCATTAAGCTCACCTCTGAGAGGCCTGCTGTAAGGATGGTGGGAGAACCTACGTCCTTCCAGGCTGCGTGGTAGCTCCTACGCTGCTTGGGTTAAAAGCCCGCTCAGCCTCACCAGACTCCCCATCATCAGGTCCCCACATTGCTGACCACAAAATCCTCACAATTGCTATCTAAGGAACTGATTGGTTTGATCTGGAGACAGAGTTCAATCTGGAGTCGTCCAGGCATGCTATAGTATGCATGTCCTAGGGCAAAGAGAGAAATAGTAACTCTTCTGTAGATTTTAGCTCCCAAGTCATGACCTCCACTTGTAGAAAATCAGCATTCTGAATCATTGTTATCATCAGAGAGTGCCATCTGGGCGCCCTATCAAGCAAATCCCTGCCAAGCTTCCTTCGACCTGGTGATCGGCTGGGTTGGGCCTCCTCCCCACTCCAGTAATGTCCTGTGACTAGCTTGATCATTGCAAGCAATCATGTTGTAACTCGGGGACTGCTCTTCGTCACCTGTGTGCTCATCCCCAGAGCCTAGCAGCCCTGGCACACAGGTTTGTTAAATGACTCTCATATTTCCACCATCAAACCTACGAACCTCCTGCACACGCATTCCTCTTTTCCTTCATCCGTTCTCTTTTCTCACGGCCAAAGCCAGTCCTCACCAGGTGCTGTGTGTCCCATCGCCTCCTGCCCTCTCGAGGACTCCCTCCCCCGGGGAATTCCCTCTCTTTCTTGTCTATTGAAGCTCTTTCTCTCTTCCCTAGATCATTCCCATAAGGTAAAAAGCAAGCAAGCCCATACTCAAGTGCCTCCCACTCTTGAAACCTCCCCTGGACCCCACAGCACGCCGTGTCCTGGCTGTCATTCCATCTCTCTGTATCCCTCCTCAGGAAGACTTCTGGAAAAGGTGTCTACAGCCATTAGCTTCAGCTCACCTTCTCCCTCTCACTCTTGAGCCTGCCTTGTCAAGACCACTGTCAATCTTTTTTTTTTTTTTTTTTTTTTTTTTTTTTTTTTTTTCC
>NW_007736299.1:22677-35934 GCF_000696425.1 Galeopterus variegatus | reverse complement strand
GGGGACCGGCAACGGGATTGCAACCCTCGGTGCTGCCCCCGCGCCTCGCTCAGCCAGTGAGTGGGAACCGGTACCACTGTCAATCTTAAGCTGCCAGGTCTTGGGGTCCCTTCTGCCCATCTTACTTCACACAGCTGCCTACTGCCAACCTCTTCTGACGGCACGCTGTGCACTCTGTCGTTTTCTGCCATGTCTCTCTTTCAGCTGCTTCTCAGTCTCCCTGGTAGAGTCTTGCTCCTTCTCACTCCCTACATGTAGGACCCCGTCCTTGACTCTTCTCTTTCTATGTTGTACTCTTTCTCATAATCCATCAGTTCCCCCGCTTGGGGTTGACAATTCCCATTCTGACATCAGCAGCCCAAACCTTTCATTACATCCAAATGCCACTTTGACGCCCTCTCTTGGATGCCTCCCAGAACCTCAAAACAACCCGGTTCCAACCCAAGCTCTTGGTTTCTCACTGCTGTCCCTAGACCACACCCGCTTCTAGTCTTCTCTGTGTGAGTAACTAAAACCTCTGCCCACCTCATTACTCAAGCCGGAAATCCAAGCATCCCCCCAATGCCCCTCACCCCCTCCACTGGAGTGGTCCTCTCACTGACCCCGCAGATTTGGTCACTTGTGTCTTGTCCACTGTCCTCTCTTCCCCAGTCTGAGATTGTGGGGTACTGCACTGGGTCCCAGGCATCCACAGATTGATTAAACGAACTTGGTCCACATTCCCAGTAAATAGTTGTTGGATGAATGAGTGGATGAAAGACTGGGTGGATAATGAAAGTCCCAGCACTTTGATTCCCAGTCAAAAGTGTAGCCCCTCAGTCCTCACAGAAAGAGGACTGATTAATTTGGTAGCATTGGTCACAGAAATTAATTTTTCTAACACTCAGTCTCAACCATAAACTGAGGCTAGTAACACTTAACTCCTAGGGTTATTGTAGGGATTCAATAGCATAATACCTAGCATATAATTAGTGCTCAATTCAAACTTATTTACAAAAAAATTCCTGTAAGACAAGCAACCCGGTGTGAAGTTAACCTAAACTGCATGCGAATAAATGAATGACTAGTGAGGGTGAATCCTCACTGATGAGTCAGAGCACACAGTGATTTCAACCCTGACCCCAGAGGGAGGGAGAAGAGTCCAGCCGAGCCTGGGAGTGAGCAGAGCTGGGCTCTGCAGCGCAGCCCCCGGGTGGGGGTGGCACACTCTTCCACCTCTGCTCCTGCAGCCTCCACCACGCTGGGCTTAGCCTCTGTCTCCTGTTCCTGCTCCAAGAGGGACAGATGATGGATGGGAACATCATAAACCAGAACAATGCCTATTGTGCTCTGCTTAGAGACGGCCTGTGTTCTGTTATGAAATTATGAATAAAATAATATACTGACTAAATTGGGCAGTGCGGAGGGTTTGCAAATAAGCATGCAAATGAGAATGAGGTCACATATTAGGTTTGGGAGGAAAAACAAGCAGCCCCTGGAGTAGCCTTTTCCCTCACAAGGATGGAAAGGGAAAGCCATTTTTGGTAACAAACAATCAGAAATCGCTTCCTGAGTGCCACCTGTCTGCTTCAGGAGAAAGGTCTGTGTTTAGGAAACCTCTTATTGAGGAAAGAGTACACTTTTGGGGGCTTGTATCAACAATTTGGTTGGTTTTTGTTGACCTGATCAGATGGGTGATAGTTGAGGTATGAAATCCTGGCGCTTCCTGAGTGCCACCTGTCTGCTTCAGGAGAAAGGTCTGTGTTTAGGAAACCTCTTATTAAGGAAAGAGTACACTTTTGGGGGCTTGTATCAACAATTTGGTTGGTTTTTGTTGACCTGATCAGATGGGTGATAGTTGAGGTATGAAATCCTGGAGGGAGGGCAGGTGGTACAATACAAAAAAGTCCAATTCATCATTCCTGGCCTGGGCCGAAGGCAGCAGCTACCACCTCACCTGGCTTCTGCTCACAGGAGCTTCACCTGGCCTCAGCTTATGGAAAATGAAAGCCCGGCCACTCCTGATGTTTATGGGGTTTGTAGAAAATTGCACATATCACGCAGATCTATTGCCTTTTCTTGCCCTTCTTTCAAAACAAATGAAATCATTGGGCATGTATGAAAATGAGTGGCTGATGAGAGGAGACTGGAGCCAAGCCTTGTGTAGGCAATGGCATCTGAGAGCAGTTTTCAAGCCAGCGGACAAAGCTGCGGCCCCGGCCAGACAGCCCCACCTGTCCTGGTCCTGCCAGCCAGGCCCCAGAGCCCAGGGGCCCAGATTCCCAAGGCCAGGCCAGGAGTGAATGAATCCATGCCCAGTGAAGGAGGGGAGATGACAGAGATGGGTGATGGCCAGACCTCGCCTTCTTTTGCTTACAGAAGGTTTCCTTTCTCTGCGAGGTCTTCGAGTTAGTGGATGGACAGCTGTGGGGTCAGTAGGGGTGGTCTCTCCAAGTGCAGGGTGTGGAAGCATGGATGCAGCACCGACTCATGCTTACTGTCTGTCTTCAGGACAGTGTAGAGGGAACAGAGGGGACCGGCGGGGGAGGGGGTGGGGCTGCTCTCAGAGGAGAACAGGTGACATTCACCTGTGGTATCCTCCCCCTCTTCTCCCCATGCCACCCACCTTCAATTCCTGGTGTCCCTGCCGACCCTCCCTTTTGGGAAAGACTTGCTTTAGCTGGCTAGTAAAGGAATCTAGCTGGGAAGGTCTTAAGGAAAGAAGGTGGCGTACTGTAAATTAAGCCTGGCCAGGAGTCAGGTCCCTGCTCAGTCACTTACCAGCTAACTGACTATCACAAGTTATCTAACCTCAGTGCTTTCCAATACTGTAAAATGGGCAGAAAACCACCTAATGGGGCTGTTATAAGCATTAGATAAAATTATGAGTGGTATTGGCAAAGTCGTTCTTATTTGATCCTTAAAACAACTCTACGAGACAGGTACTATTATTTTTCTTGTTTCACAGTTGAGAAAATCAAGATGCGGAGAAATTAAGAAATTTTCCCTAAGTCACATAGCTAGTAAGTGATAGAGCTTAGATTGAAGCCAGGCAGTTTAGTGCCAAAACCCATGTGCTTAACCATTCGATTCCACTAGATTGTGAAGTCAAACCTTTACATACCTAATGGCCCAGTAATTCTTCCTGGTACAAGTCTTAGTGCCTCCAAAAACACATACAAGGCAGTTCACAGAAGCGTTGTTTATAATAGCTTCACAATACTATCAACCTCAGTTACCAGCATCACCATGGATAAATCTCAGAACATAATACTGAGTGGGAAAAGCAAGTTGCAAAATACTACATAAAGGCTGAACCTGTTTTTATAAAGCTTAAGAACAAGAAAAAACTAACATATTGTTTAGGGATGTACACGTGTGATAAAACCACTGGGAAAAAACAGCAAGCAAAGATGAAAAACAATAACGCTTTTTCTTGTGGGAACAGAGAAGGCTGAGCTGGGAGCGGGGTAGGCCAGTTCTAGTTCTGACATGGCAGGTAAGGGTTCGCCAATGACCATGTCCGTCATTAAGCTTACATCTCTGCTGCGTGTATTCCTTTAAATGTTTCGAATATTACACAATAAAATTAAAGTGTTCAGTATTTCATATGTATAAACCAATACACTTTTAGCTTCTCAACCTGCTCACCTCCAATGAACTCTTGTAAGTGTTATTGTTCCAAGGCAGCAGAGGGCAAAAAAAATGATCTTTTTAGTGAGACAATAGGCCAGACATCCATGTAGTGGATGCTGGAAATTCCTTTAGACTGTGGGATGAAGCCACGGTGCAGGCAGTCTCCGGGTGGACTGAGTGTTGGGCTGAGTAAGGGTTAATTTTGCCCTTTCGAACCTCCATTAGTTCCCTTGGCATAAGCTCTAAGCCAAGAGTCTGATGAGTGAGCCAGAGAGTAAAGGAGAAAGAGAGAAAGGGAGACAGGCGACAATGGGTATATCAGCTCTGATGTCCCCAGGGAGTGCCGGCAGCAGGCTCATGGCATGGCCAGAGCTACATGAACAACATTGGTCCCCAATAGTGACTCCCACAGAGGAATCAGTGCAAGGCCAGGGTATGTCCTTCCTAAGAGGGAGTAATTGAAGGAGGAGGTTGGAATTTGAGAGATTAAACTATTTCACCTAAGAGACTGAGAATTAACTAAGGGAAATGTGTAAATTACTGCTCTGCACAGAGTTTACTGTAAACCAAAAGCCCACCGATGCTCATGAGAAGCTCAGATAAGGGACAGGCAGATACGAATAACTTGAGCTCCTGTGCATATCTGAGCTCTACTGTGAATACATTTGCAATACAAATACATGTGTTGCTTCTCCTCACACTCTCCCAGGACTCGGATAGGTGCCTACTGAAAATCTGGAGTTACGCAGTAGCCGCCCAAGACATCCCGTGGATGCCTAAAACCGTGGATAGTACTGAACCTTATATATACAGTTGTCCCTCAGTATCTGTGGGGTATTGGTTCCAGAACCTCCTACAGGTACCAGCCTCAATGAATGTTCAAGTCCCTTATATAAAATGGCATAGTATTTGCATATAACCTATGCACTACCTCCCATATACTTGAAACAATCTCTGGATTACTTATAATACCTAATACGATGTAAATGCTATGTAAATAGTTGTTATGCTGCATTTTTAATTGTTGTATTGTTGTTTTTATTTCCTTATATAAAATGGCATAGTATTTGCATATAACCTATGCACTACCTCCCATATACTTGAAATAATCTCTGGATTACTTATAATACCTAATACGATGTAAATGCTATGTAAATAGTTGTTATGCTGCATTTTTAATTGTTGTATTGTTGTTTTTATTTTTTCTTTTCTTTTAGAATATCTTTGATCTGTGGCTGGTTGAATTTGCGGTTATGAAACCCACAGATACAGAGAACTGACTATTTTTTTTTGGCTATACTATTTTTTTTCAATCTGATAATGGAGGCAGCTACTAAGTGACTAACAGGTAGGTAGGGTATACACCATGGATATGCTGGAAAAAGGGATGATTCATGTCCCCAGCAGGATGCAGCAGGATGGTGTGAGATTTCATCAGGCTACTCAGAACAGTGGGCAATTTAAAATTTATGAACAGTTTATTTCTGAAATTTTCAATTTAATATTTGCAGACTGTGGTTGACTGTGGGTAAGAAACTTCAGTAAACAAGACCACAGATAAGTAGAATATCTTTGATCTGTGGCTGGTTGAATTTGCGGTTATGAAACCCACAGATACAGAGAACTGACTATTTTTTTTTGGCTATACTATTTTTTTTCAATCTGATAATGGAGGCAGCTACTAAGTGACTAACAGGTAGGTAGGGTATACACCATGGATATGCTGGAAAAAGGGATGATTCATGTCCCCAGCAGGATGCAGCAGGATGGTGTGAGATTTCATCAGGCTACTCAGAACAGTGGGCAATTTAAAATTTATGAACAGTTTATTTCCGAAATTTTCAATTTAATATTTGCAGACTGTGGTTGACTGTGGGTAAGAAACTTCAGTAAACAAGAGCACAGATAAGGGGAACTACTGTATAAAGTCCTAAAGGAATACATTTCTAATAGCTGAATTTCCAATGCTTGGTGATAGGCTGAGAGATGTCTTCTATGGGGAGAGACCAGGACTGGATTTAAAGGATACAAAGCACTGAAAATATTAGTATGCCTTCATATGTTATCTAAACATAAAAATGATTCTAAGACATAAAAGAGTGGTAAGGAAGTCCAACAAAGTTCTGATATTTCTTATGATGTCTGGGACCAATTTTTTAAAAAACCCTAAACATCAAATTTTATCTCAGGGATGTTGTAGGTGCCTTTAGGGCACACTCAGCCTATCCACCAGTGATTTAGCTCTGGTGGAGCTTGACAGCCCAGGCCATCGTTCCTTCCTTGTTGTTACCCACTTCATGTCTAGGACATGCTGGTTCAATGACATAGACTGGAGATGACATGGGCTTTGCAGACAGAAGACCAGTCAGAAGATCTGCTCTTGGCACTTTGTGTGTGATCCTGAGTCTTTCATATAATTGCTCTGAGCCTCAGTCTTTTCATCTATAAAATGGGGATAATAAAAGTTTCCTCACAAGGTGGTAACAAAGACCAAATGAGAGAATGCAAGCATCCTTCAAAAAGTTCATAGAAAGATTTGCATTATTTTCTCGTTCTACTTTTTTCACAAATGTTTTGAAATACCCTCGTATGTGTGAAAATGTCAAATAATATTGGTTTGTATTGCAAAAATATTCGAACTTGGGTGTTTTCTGAAAATTAACAGTAATCAAATGCCAGTGAGTATGTGGAGCAACAGGAACTCTCATTTGTTGCTGGAGGGAATGCAAAATGGTACAGACGCTTGGAAGACAGTCAGGTAGTTTCTTACAAAGCTAAGCATACATAGTCTTACCACGGATCCAGCCGTCATGCTCCAGGTATTTACCCAAAGAATATCCATTGCAGTCCTGCCCTTCCAGGTTTTTATAAGTCCTTTTAGTTTCTGTGGTTCTAACTGGATGCGTGAACACTTCTTCAGGGTTAGCATGGGGGATCTCTTTAGAGAAACCATGTGGAGTAGCATTAACCTAAGACACATTTTTTGATTGAGGAGACAAAATGCTATTAGAAAAAAGAACATGGGTTTGGGGGTCTAAAGCTGGGTTCAAATGACTGATTTTAATCATGCTGTGCCTCAGTTTTTTCATCTGTAAAATGCAGATTACAATAGGGCCTACCACAGAGGCACTCATGTAAGGACTTACATGAAAGTGCTTTATGAACTGCAAAGTGTGTGCGTGTGTGCATGTGTGTGCACGTGTGCATGTGTGCATGCATGTATGTCTCTGTGTGTGCATTTGTGTATGTGTGTGCAAGCATGTGTGTGTGTGTAATGAGGGAGAGGAAAAGTTATTGCATTAACAGCTACCCCCAGGATTTCTCCTGTGTATGTATGGTTTTTCCTGGAAAACTAAGATGGTAAGGGCCTCGGAAAAGAAGATGAAACTCCGAGGAACTTGAGTGTTGGTGGAACTAATCATTCTGCTGAAAACTAGGGGAGAATTTGGTTTTGTTCCAGAGAGGGAGGGGAGTCAGGAGGAAGGAAAGGGGTAAGCAGGAGCAGGGGGGAGAGCTGGAGCGAGGGCAGAACCTTTTCCTTCTCCCTGGAAATCTCTCTGTCCCCAATTTTTATTAACTTCCAGTAGAAAGATGGGAGCTTTGCTGTGAGTGATTTCTTAGGGAAATGCTGAAAGGAGCTGTCTGCTTTTCAAGGGGGTTACAGGGCAGACAACACCTAAGAGTAGCACAGGAGCCCAGCTGAGCCATTGAGCTGCTGGTCTCAAGGAAGGCTTCAACGAGTAGCTTCAACTCCGGCTGCTCTTTAGAATTCCCTGAGGATTTAAAACAAATAAGAATACTCAGGCCCCACTCCAGCCAAATTAATCAGAATCTGTGGGTGGGGCTCTAAGCACTGGAGATATTTTGAAGCTCCACCATGACCCAAATGTGAGCCAAGTTTGAGGACCATTCCTTACACTGTCGCAGGACACCTGTAGTGGATCTCAAGCGGCTGGCACCCCGGCTGCAGCAGGACATGCCAGTTATGACCACAAGACTGGCATCACTAAGAATTTCCTGGGAGGTCTCAGGGAAGGGGCTTGGACCAACTGAAAACTAATTAAATTGGGCCATCTAGACTCTGGCCCAGGTGGGACCGAGAGCTTCCATCTCTAACTTCCAGAAACTTGGCGTATCCGTGTCCTCACGTGAGCTCTCAGAAACTTGCCAGTGCTCCTGCTTCACCTTCTCATCTGGGGAAAGACAGATTTTCACAACAAAGTAGGGGCTTGCACCGTGATAACCTGCACAAGAGGAGCCCCAGCCAAGAGAAACAGCCTCAATAGAGCATTAGCATAAGCGGCAGGTACCTGGTCTCCAGGGAGGGATTTCTCCCTTGGTTGAGATTCAATTGCAGTGGAACATCAGCGACCTTATACCTCTTGTACGTACCATAAAAAAGTGCTAGGATTCTCAAATATCTCAAATATGCTTCTCTCCTCCTTTTTTTCTGCCCGTAAAACAGCATTTGTGGTATTGTGACCTTCAGGATTACCTCTGGAATAATGAGCCCCAGGCACCTTTTCAGATCCATTAGTGAGTGAAATGCAACACTCTATCCCCAGCATACAAACAGGCCACCTCTGAGGCCAGGCGTGAGCTCCAGGCTTTCAGACTAAACAGCGCTATTCAACCCCTGGACAATGAGGGAGCAGACGGGAAGCCCAGGTATCATTATACAGTAGATGCAGCTGTGATAGGGATAATGGGACAGCAGAGCAGAGTGGCTGGGTTCTAAGCCACAGCTTTCCCAAGCTCTGGTTAATAGGATGTCTGCTGGCTGCTACGGGTTGGTGAGGGACAGGGACTTTTAGGAGTGAGGACATTGGGCTGATTTTTAGTAAAACTTTGATTAACGGGCTGGCCCGGTGGCGCACTGGATAGTGCGCCGCTTGGGAAGCATGGCGGCGCTCCCGCCCGAGGGTTCGGATCCCACATACAGACCAGTTCCCGCTCACTGGCTGAGCGAGGCGCGGGAGCAACACCGAGGGTTGCGATCCCGTTGCCGGTCCCCGGTCCGGTACGGGGGCAACACTGAGGGTTGCGATCCGTTGCCAGACGTGGAAAAAA
Source organism: Galeopterus variegatus (assembly GCF_000696425.1). Taxonomy (NCBI): domain Eukaryota; kingdom Metazoa; phylum Chordata; class Mammalia; order Dermoptera; family Cynocephalidae; genus Galeopterus; species Galeopterus variegatus. The sequence goes on along the minus strand of NW_007736299.1, from coordinate 27,249 downwards.
GACAAAAGAAAAAAAAAAAAAAAAAAAAAAAAACTTTGATTAACTTGAGTGTTTGAAAAAGGTGTAGATTTATGGTTAACTAAGTGTATTCTGCATAACTGAGAATTAACTAGAAACTCCACCTCTTTTACATTTTAATTTTTATAGAAAGTATTTTTAAAATATACTAGTTTTCTATCCTACAAATTAAAGTTAATTGATGGTTTCAGAGTCTTTGGGGACATCAGACAGATACATCATTTTTTATCAATTCATTTATTCAAACGTTTCTTGAGTTTCCATTTTCAGCCAAACACCATGCAAGCTGCTAGAATATTGTTGCCATAGGTACAGTCATGGATGTGGATGCTGGAGCACCGGAGCACAAATCCCAAGACAAATTCCATGATTCACAGAATATTTCCGGGTGGGGTAACCATCCTTGAATCTCTAATATGTGGAAGTCAGATGAGAGAACAATTCTGCCCAAATCTGAGCCATATTAGCACTGGGATACAGTAAAAAGAGCGCAAGGTTTTGATGAGGGACACACCACCAGGTGCTGTGAGCACCTGGAGGGACTGAGGGGCACACCTGGCTCTTTGAAGCACCATGTCTGAAGAGTCCAGGTCTAACTGGTTAAATGTACCATATGCTCCAGCAGTGGCATGCTCATTGTGTAGTGAGACCTTGGAAGAAAGTGTCAATTTTGTTTAGAGGAATGTGTAAAGGCTTCACAGAACTGAACACAACCAAGCTGGGCCCTGAGAATGAGAAACAGAAATCACCAGACACAAGATTAAAGGAATAGCATTACAAACAGAGGGAACAGCTAATGCAAAAGCACAGAGATCTGAAAGCCCCCAACTCTCTCTTGGAGAGGTGCCTAGTCCCATGAGTGTCAAGAGAGGATTGGAGTCAGGAAATTCTCACCTTCTCCTAACATATTGGGAGAACATATGTTGTAAATCATGCTAACTGTTAGTTGAATCTCACTAACTGTTAGTGGGACTTATAAAATATAAAAATTATAGTATTCAGATACTATGAAATTCTGCTATAAAATTTACTAAATCACCAGATTAAGATTAGCTGGAGCAGACCTCTTAATGGAAGGAGGCCTGCCATCCCAGGATGACCGAGCTGACTTTCCATACACCCCTTGGACAGTAGCCAGCTGTCAACTGTGTACGCCTGACAGTGTGTGGGGCTTTTACCTCTTTTCTAACCTTCTGGTTTTATGTTCACTTTGTCTCAGCTATCAACTGGACACACTCAAGGCTAAGAGCTCCATAGGGACCTGGGATGTTACTGCCACACATACAACATCTTTATCTGTTGCCAAGGCAATGTGCAATAACATCAAATTGGAACAGGGCTCTTTGAGGTAGGACATAGCTGAGTGGTACATTGAAGACTTACAAGTGGCATGTGTGATTGTGTATGTCTACGTTTCTGTGCATATATGTGCATGTCTGTGTTTGTATGTGTGCATGCATATTTGCTTGGGAGTATGTACGTATGTTTGTGTGTTTCAGGCACTTTGGTTGTATTTCAATAAGGGCAGGTGAGGTACAATTTATATATCAGTCAATAGCCAGCAACACGCTGGGAAATAAACCTGCTGAAACCACAAACCTGTGACCGTTGAGGTCTTAATCCGTGAAAGAAATTACAGTTTGAGAGCATGTGATTTCTCTACTTGCTGTCAAGAATCTCTGAGTTCTGTGGAGTGCAAAAGTCTGAAGATGACCTTTTCCTGGCAGAGGCGAGAGTGGAGAAGCCTATTATGAAGCATAAGCCAATTTACTTTGTACAAATAAGTGGCAATTTTCTTCCTTAAATACATAAAGGTGTAAGGGAAATGTCTGTAAACTGAAAGATGATCTCCTATGGCAAACCTCCTCTTGTGTGTGGAAAGTAAAGGAGACAATCCACTTAGGGGCTCCTGGGAGGATGTCAGAGGATGCGAGACTGAGTCTTCTGGCGAACTTCACCTTGAAAAATACTTCTGGAGCCGCTTTTTGATTGGGGAGAAGGTGGAGGTGGTATATAAGTAAATATCACTTGACAAAAGCAATTTAGTGAAGGAGAAGGAAGCTATGAAATATACCTTCCTGCTTTAATTTGTCACTTCCTTTTGTTTAAAAAATTCATGGGTATTTGGAGACTGAAAGAAACTAAAAGTCATAGACAGATCACATTTACTGACAGAAATTGGAAAGTCATTGGTATATAACCACCTTTTCCAACCAGGGGCTCACAACCTGAGAATGCTCAGATCCCTAAAGAGTGGATGAATTACCTGAAATCATAAGTTGGGTGCAGGGTTCCATGACGTAGTTAGGGTTCCAAAGGCATTGCTGATACAAAAAAGGTCAAGGATCAAATTCTAGTGACTTATTCCAAATTTCTTGGCCAGGGGTTGAAATCAGAGGGTGGATGAGCTTGGATGGATGTTTGGTTGTGGGGGGAGTTGCTAAGGGATTAAGAATTTTTAAAATTGGCTTATCATTTAAGCACATTTCATAAAGTCTGAGGGATTTTAGTAGGTTGGTCTTAATCCATAATCAAAGTGTTATATACTTGTATATGTGCATGTATATATTTATACATTAATGTACTAAAAGAGCATCTTTGTGTTCAGATTAATTCCTTTATAAATGAACACATGAAACAATGCAGTGATGACAAGTGTTCTAAAAACCATAAAAGACTAGTTTATCAATTTAGGTCTCACACTGAAGGTTGGGAGAAGGGCTACCGCTCATTAACAAGCATTGATCTGCAGGGGAAAAGAGACTAACCTATCAGAAGTCACACTGCATGAAAGGCTTTAATGACTCAGATGTTGTCATCCTTCTAAAGGTCCTAGTGCACCTGTTTGGACAGTTTCCGCCCCCACCCCCGATCTCCCCCCATCTCACCTGGTTTTGCTCTGAACTGCAATGTTTTGTCCTTTGTGGTGTCCCACCAGAAGTGGAGAAACCTGGATCTGATTGCAGACTGTCTCTAAGTTGCTGTTCATTAATTAATGAATAAATTAAACACTACTTCCCCACTCTGTCATCTTGTCAAATGAAGAACCTTTATTTTCAGGGTGATTGCTAATCTCTACAGTACAAAGTATATACTAGATAGTACATATTTATTTACTATGTAAGTTAAAAAAAGACAGAGAGAAGGAGAGAGAGGGATGGAGAGAAGCAAGAAAGAAGGAAAGAAGGAGAGAGGAAGGGAGGGAGAGAGCAAGGAGTTATTGGTATCCTCAGTCTCTCAGTGCTTCACTTCGGCTTCTCTATCCGAGCCCGCCCTGCCCCCATACTGGAGACTCAGACCCAGCCCATGGCGTTGGGTGGGGCGGGTGGCCTGGTGTTGCCTCTTCCTTGACTGTCCTCTGAATGTGCCTGTGCCCCAACACCTCCCTTCAACTCCATCAACAAGTTATAAAAATCCACATCAAACCTGACAGATTCAATGCCTGAATAAGTTACTAGTCTGGCACTTGTATAAACATCCAGACCTTGAATCCCAATTTGAGTTCAAACTGCAAAAAGACAGAGAGTCAGGGGAATGAGTAAGATAAAAGCCCAGCTAAGATCTTTAGGGACAGCTATTGTCTTGATTTTTCAGCCTTGATGAGCCTCATGGAGATAATAAAAACATGAGTAATATTCTCCCTCCTGTGCTCACAACAACAGTATGAGAACTAATAGTGACGGTGATGAAGGGGACAGATTGCCTTCAAACACCATCCTTTGCCTGGCGTTGTCCCGAAGTGGCCTTGGGACCCTGGGCAAGCAGTCGCTTATTCCTACAGATCTCTATCTGTAAACTAGGTGGGCTGGTAGGAGAACTAGTTCTTTCCAGTTTTAAGATTCTGTAACTCCATGTCAGGAGCTCAAGAAGTTTGGGTAATTATGAAAGTATTTTATTCAGCCAGATACGGCAGCTTTGAGCTGTTGCTCTTCTGGGTTTTGAGTGACACTCCCTGAGTTGAATTCCTAGTTGTATCACGTACATGCAGAGTCTCTTAACTCCTTACCAACTCCTTAACTCTTACTATCACTTAGAGATAATAACAGCATTACTTGGTAAAAAAAAAAAATCAGATAGTTAAGCACATTGTTTTCTGCAGGGGGGTGGAATTGAGATCCCGAGAGGGTAACCACCTTTGCCAAGCCCTCAGGCTTGTTTGAGAGTAGGACGTGATCAGAGCAATGAGAAGTGCTGACAACCCCAGGTCCCACTCCTGCAAGAGTTTTATTTCTTTTTTTTTTTTTTTTCCTTTTTGTCTTTTTTCGTGTCCGGCAATGGATCGCAACCCTCAGTGTCACGCCCGTACCAGACCGGGACCGGCAACGGGATGGCAACCCTCGGTGTTGCGCCCGCACCTCGCTCAGCCAGTGAGCGGGAACCGGTCTGTATGTGGGATCTGAACCCTTGGTGGGAGTGCCGCCGCGCTCACAAGTGGTGCACTGTAGCAGTGCACCACCGGGCCGGCCCTCCTTTTTGTCTTTTTTACTGACCGATAATGGGATCGCAACCCTTGGTGTCACGCCCGTACCGGGGACCGGCAACGGGATTGCAACC
>NW_007736299.1:17654-22109 GCF_000696425.1 Galeopterus variegatus | reverse complement strand
GCGGGAGCGCTGCCGTGCTCCCAAGCGGTGCACTCTCCAGTGCACCACTGGGCCGGCCCAAGAGTTTTATTTCTTCTGGGCCAGCCCAGTGGCGCACTTGGTAGAATGTGGCGCTCCCGCCAAGGGTTCGGATCCCATATAGAGACCGGTCCGCTCACTGGTTGAGCGCCGTGTGGGCGCAACACTGAGGGTTGCGATCCCGTTGCCAGTCGCGGTGCGGGCACGACACCGAGGGTTGCGATCTCGTTACCGGTCACGAAAAAAGAGAAAAAGGAAAAAAAAAAAAAAGAGTTTTATTTCTTCTTACCACTCTGACCCCCACTGATAAAATCCTACACTCCTCATCTCATGAAGGAACTCTTCACGCTGAAATTTTAGATCGTAGCACAGGGAACTATCAGAGTGTTAAGGTGAACTAGGGTTGCATTTCCATGTGGCAGGTAAGATGTCAGGAGGAAGAACGGTCCTGGTAGATGAGACCCCGCAGTGTACATGTATTCTAATCTGTTCTTCAGCTTCTAATGGTTGGGACCTTCTCATTAGCTACATGTTTAACCATTCAAATACATATATAACTATCAAAATTTTAAAATGCGATTTAATTTAAAAATGTAACAAATCACCTTGAATTTCCCAGTGACATGTGCACCATGAGAGAGAAGACAGGTGTCACCCATTCATGGTCACAAAGAATCACTTGCAGGTCTCTAATTATGCTGAGCTCTTTCCCATCTTCATATCTTTGAACTTGTTGCTTCCTCTGCCTGAAATGATTTCCCCCGCAGCCTTCACCTGGATTTTATAAGATGGTCCTGTAACCTGTTTCCAGAAGGCTTCTGAGATTATCCCACATGTCTACTCTGTGAGGTGGGTCGAGGGCCCTTTTATGAGCTCCCGCTGTTCTTTATTGGTACAACTATGGCTATCGTTTCTTTACCATTTACCAAGTGCCAGGCACTCTATCAGGTAGTTTGCATAGATCGCCTCGAATTATGCTCACAAAAGCATTACGAGGAAGACAATAAAAGGAAACTCAAGCGAGGTCACGTGAATAACCTGCCCAACGACACAAGTGTATATGTCAGTGTCAGAATTTGAACAAAGTTCTGATTCCAACCTTTCACTTCACAGACTCCAGCACCGTGTAATAAGTGCCTATTTCTTTGCCTGTTCGCCCCATTAGAACTTGAGGACATGGACTGTAGCCTTTCCATCTGTGTCCCTCAGTTCCCAGCATGGTGCTCGGTTCACAGGCGGCGCTGGGTAAATACAGAATGAATGGATGTCGGGACTGGTGTGGATGAGGAGGAAGGCGAGCAGAGAGGATTGGCTGCAAATTGTAAATGCTCTTCAGGCAAGCAGTGTGGATGTGGCCTGGGGATGCAGTTTGGAGAACGCCCCCCGCCCCCCAGGCTGGGAGCGTAAAGGAAAGGAGCATCCCTGTAAGTATGAGGTCCCTGCAGGGTGGTCATTAGCAAAGGAGAATACTTATTTAAAAATTAAATGCCTTAAGTTCTTTTTCAGGAGGCTCCACACCTGCTTCTGGCAAGCTGTCATGGGAGGGCAGCTTTGGGAGGGTCACTCCTGCAACCCCATCCTTGTCCCAGGCTGACTGCCCACCCTCCAGTGCTGGGGGGGTGGGGTGGGGGCTCTGCTAAGTTGTAACAGAGTTATTAAAGCCTTAGGATAAAGGCGATTTTTTCATGGGGTCTATTTTTTCCCAGTGACTTCCTGAGGCAGCAAACTCGACAGGCTCACTGCAGCGCTGTACAAGGAGGCATTTTATGTCCTCAGCCTTATAAATCAATTTTAATTGTAACAACAGAAACATCAGCAGCAAAATGGAGCCAAATGGGCTGGGGCCCTTTTCTGCACTCTCTAAGTAGCTCAAATTAAATGCTGAATTGTATTTTGGGGTCTGAGTTTTGTCATGCAAACGAAGAAAAACAACTTGCTTTCCAATTTCCACATGCAAATATAGAGTGAATTGTTGAGACGGAGAATATATTTGCCATCTCAGTGGTTCTAGAAAAGATAAGGGGCTCTTGCACAAAGTTCTGCAATTTGTCAGCTGGCAGCTTATTAAATATCCAAAACAAATGTTTATATAGCATTAGAGGGCCACTGTCAAGGTCGGGAGGTTTCAAAATGGACCAATTCCGCTTTATTCATAACTGTTTGCAAATCTCTTGTTCTTTTTTCACCCCAAAACAAATGCAACTATTCTGTTTTATCTGCTTTAGGAAAAAAATAGGCAAGGAGCCAGCCTTTGTGCCCAGGCCTGTAATAATAAACCCAAATGCATGGCTAGTTGTTCGGCAGTCGTCAGCAACCCTACAATAACAGACTCACAACATGGTGCCTTTGGCTTCAGCAGAACCTTCATTAAGGGGTGGTAGAGGAGAGGAGGTTCACCCAATCTTGAAAACAAGCCCTGACGCACATGACCTAGGAGCAGATGAAATTGGGCAGGAGACAAAAGAGAAAATGGAATATCCTCTGTGCTCCCGAAAAGGGGCGTTTTAAAGTCAGAGGTCTTATTACTAGGCGGGACCCTAATTCAATCCAATAGCCATTTATTTAGGTGCGTGCTAAGTGCAGTGTATGTTGGGCAACACAGGAAGAGAGATACATAAGGCACTGACCATGTCCCTAAAAGATCTTACAACTCAGTGGGCAGATACTAGAGACAGGTACTTAACGTAACTGCAGCACCAGGTGGAATAATAAGGATTATAAGTAACATGCAAATGCAAAGAAGGGAGAGGCAGCAGGTAAACATCCCTTTAGATGGCCTCATCCCTTTAGACTGAGAATCTATTGGTAACCCTATTTGAGAGATTTGTTTGTTAACTAATTAATTAATTCAACCTCTCTATGCTAATTGGAGGGGTTAGAGTATTCACCAGAGGTCACAAGCTGCTTAGAGGTCAAGGACAAAGCACCTGCCGTCCTGCTGCCTACATGGCGTTGCTATCATTTCCTCCTCTAGGAAACAGCTATCCTCTCTCCAAGATCTAAGTGGCTGGCTAAGGTGGACTAGAGACAGTCTCTTCCCCCTGCATGGCCTCCCATTTCATTTCACATCCGTCCTCCCTTCCCAACCTCTGGAATCCTTTCTCACACCCAGTTACTTTGAGATGGTCTGAATTTTGGCAAAGAAGGTTTTCCTGGGGCTCTGGGGGCCGAGGTGTGAAAAAGTTCTCTGTGATGACATGTTGGTTGCCTCAGCTTGTTTTATGGCTAGAAATGGATTTCTGTCATTCTTGATAATGGCCCATTTGGTTTGGGAACGGTGGTGTGTTGAGTCACTGACCACACAGGACACGGAAGAGAGGAAGTGGAGGATGACGGGGAGGGGAGAGCTGTCAGCCCCTCGCGCACGCTGGACTAAAAGCATGTAATTCACGACTTCTGTAAGCTTGGGAAGTTATCATTTGAAAGTTGTTGCTCTAGAGTGCCTTGACAGTCTAACAATACAAAATAAATCTTCTATTCACGCCTCTCCAGCAGGCGAGGATTCCAGGAATATGCAGCACCAGCGGAATACAGCGATAAGTTCCTTGTTATGTTGTCAAAACTTACAGCGCCTCCACGCTGTCCTGATTACCATATCTTAGCTTTCTGCAGACCCATGAGGACTTTCTGGGACGCCTTCTTTCTGGACAGCACTTTAAAAATATTTCGTGTAAACCCACAAGTCCTGTTGGGTCCCTCCAGAATCCCCGATTCCCACGTTTCTAAGCTGTGGCATGTTTTCTCTCGTTAGGTTAAGCAGCTTGTAAATACCCCATAAGTGGGAGTATGGAAGACGAGAAAAAACAAGAAGCCCAGGGATCTAATCTGTGCTCAGGCCTCCACCCTGGTAGTTTAGAGGCCGGTTGAAGCCAGAGGCATTTATGTCGAGGAGGGGAAATTGGCTCCCGAGGAAAGGCTCAGGAATGGCTCATAAAACAGACATCTGTTTGGAGGAGTAACTGAAAGAGATGACGCCCTCATGGACTACTGAGTCTGAAACGCCAAATCAAGCAGGGAGGCTGAGCAACAGAGGGCAGTTTCCACCTTTGGTCGAAGTCCTGGCTGCCACCCTGAGAATGTGATGGCCGTCCTGGAGGCTGTCTTAAGTTCCCCAGCCACCGGCTCTCTCCCGGACAGCTGCAGTGCCCCATGCGTACTGGAGAGGGTGCGGGGAAGAGGCAGCATCTGATGAGCCATGCGGCCCGTCTGACAAAGCCCATCTGCTCCATTCTGTTGTCCACCCAGGCTCTCTGCCTGCTCCCTGGGCACCTGCTGGTCCCTGCTGAGGGCCAAACAGGAGTGTTTAAATCCCCAATTCTAAGTTTCTGCTGGGGCCAGGCTCTTAGGTAGCCAACAAGCAAGTCCATGCCTAGTGCCCCCCCCGGGAAGTTCACAATTGCCTCTTTCCTCCCACTCTTCTCTGGGAGGTGTCCCTAG
>NW_007736299.1:16373-17077 GCF_000696425.1 Galeopterus variegatus | reverse complement strand
CCCCCCCGGGAAGTTCACAATTGCCTCTTTCCTCCCACTCTTCTCTGGGAGGTGTCCCTAGCACTCTCTCCCCCTCCTTCCATTCTCTTTCTCCAGAAAGAACTTTGACCCAGAAGCCAATGACCTTGTTAGGGAGCCATGAGATCCTTGTCAGAATTTTCCATGTGATTGCTGGTCCAAGAGGGCAGGGGACTGTGTCTAGATTGTTTAATGCTGTGTCCCTAGAACCTTGCACAGTGCCTAGCAGGTAGAGAATTCCCATTCAATAGTTGTGGATGGATCTGATGGATGGATGGACGAATGGATAAGTAAATGCATAGGAACCAGTGTGTGCTGAACAGGAACCGTGCCAGCTACAGCTAACCCTCCTTTCATAGCACTGAACATTAGCAATGAACTTCTAAAAGAAATCAGACCTAGCCCTCAAAGCATTAACTTACAGTCAAGAGACTATTTCTGAATCCAGCCCTTTCACTATTGCAGCACTGATATTGACACTCATACTACAGATCTTCTATTGTCAGCGGTAAACAGGAGAAGGTTAAGGCACTTTTTAGGATTAGAGAATCTTCAAGCTCTATTTACATAAGAATCATTTATCCTGATGACCAGATATAATGGATTCTGCCTACTAAGGAAACTGTTTGCCATTTGCTACCATTTAATCTATTCTTTCCATTGCAAGCATAAGAAATAGAAGATCA
>NW_007736299.1:4023-15242 GCF_000696425.1 Galeopterus variegatus | reverse complement strand
ATTCACTTGCCAGAGAACGTGACTCCTTTTCAAGAAAGAGGCTTCTGGGCTCTCACTGGAGGATAATAGCCCGGGATGGAAATACCCCATAGAATACAGTGAGCAGATCAAAGCAATCACAACTGTTTCTCCATTCCATTAGCCACAGCTGTGCGTCAGGTCCTGTTTTCCCCAGTTTAGACTCAGAGACTGACTGCCATCACTGAAATAGGACTTACCTCTTTTTGTAACAACTGCAAGACTTCAGGGAAGTGGTAGAAATTTAGCAAAAATAATACAGCAACTCATTTGAGCTGAAAATAACTTGACTCAAGGACTGTGACTTCAGATTCCCAGGACTCATGGAGATAAAGGCATAGGCAACCTTGTTTTCCTTTGTGACTGGGACATTAACAAGGCATTGGAATTCACTTGAAAATCATAATAAACATGTTCATTAGTCCAAAGAACCTCTTGCCAACTGTGCATGAAGCAAATAAATTGGTGGAACCGCTGATCCCTGCAGCTTGCTGCTCCTGGGGTAGACCCTGATTTATCTCCTTATCACACAATCACACTACCAAGATGATATTTTTGGTTAATAAGTTATAAATATTCTGGACCAAAATATTACCTTGAGATTTTGCCCACCTGACTTCCACTGCAGTGAGTGGGAATTTTGCCCAAAGAATGACTAAAGAATGAATTCTCTTGCTTAGTTAGAACTTAGCTTCTTTATAACCATCTTCAGTAACAATAACCCATTGGCTGTTAGGACCCAGGAGCGTAGACAATGGGCAGTGAGGTTTACATATATGATGCATTTCCAGCAAAAAGGTCACAATCGTAAGTGAATGAGGTGCCTAATTCAAAGCTTCTTATCCAGAATCTACAAGTGATGAAACAAAGGTTTTTTAAAAAAGAGAGTAGGTTCCTTTAGGCCACCCTCCTGCAATTGTACCCTAAAATTCCAGGATTAATCACTGACATGGAAGCACCTAAACCCGTTGATCTATTCCATTAGCTGCAAAGCCTTCAGAAGTCTTCTCTTACCACGTTGGCTTACTAAAAGCCTCCCAGCTTGCAGGTTTGTCATTATTCTCTAGGACTACAAGGAGCAAGTAGCTCTTATAAGTTCATTTCCATAACAACCTTTAGCACACTCTATTTCCAGACTGAGTCAAGGACAGGGGCATCAAGCTTCCAGGTGAGCCACCGAGAGGACGTGGGTCTACTCTAGACTCCGGGTGTAAGGGACAAAGCTGTGGAAGCAGACAGATCCTGCTTCTGTCCTTGGCTCTTGCTTCTCACTGTGTGACCTCAGGCACATAACTGACTTCTCTAATCCCTCAATTGACTCTGCTGTAACACAGGGAAGGGCAGAGTCTATTTTGTAAGGTTGTTGGGGCATGAATAGGACAATTTTTTTTTTTTGTCTTTTTTCCGTTTCCGGCAACGGGATCGCAACCCTCAGTGTCGCCCCCGTACCGGACCGGGGACCGGCAATGGGATCGCAACCCNGTCTTTTTTCCGTTTCCGGCAACGGGATCGCAACCCTCAGTGTCGCCCCCGTACCGGACCGGGGACCGGCAATGGGATCGCAACCCTCGGTGTTGCGCCCGCACCTCGCTCAGCCAGTGAGCGGGAACCGGTCTGTACGTGGGATCCGAACCCTCGGGCGGGAGCGCCGCCGCGCTTCCCAAGCGGCGCACTAGCGCAGTGCGCCACCGGGCCGGCCCTAAATAGGACAATTTTTAAAACCATACAATATCTGGCACAAAATAGCATTCCATAAGTGTGAGCTATTGTTTTCATTATGAGATATATGTCTTGTTCTCTTTTCCCTTTGAGACAGCTCTTATTGACGCTCGGTAAGAGAAAACCACACAATAACAGAGTTTTAAATGGCTTAAGTAAAGTTCTTACAAAACCCAAAGCTGAGTTTATCCACCATAGAAGAAGAGAAATGAGTGTGTGTTTTGAATATTGATGAATAAATGACCTCCTTCCTTGTTATGTGTCTGTATTCAAAATGCCACAGCTAGTTCTTGTGATAATTATTGAATTTTCAACATTTATAGAAAAACGGCACATAGAGTATGAAGATAATTGCCCTACTGGATTCTTAAGAAAGAGTCAGTTTTCTATAAATATGGAATGCAGTAACTATCACTAATGCTACATGTTAAAATTAGAAAGTGGGTAAATAACAAATAAGAACAGTATTTATTCATTATAATTCAAAAGCATGTTAGCTCAATTATCCTAAAATTGCACAGACAATAGGCAAATTGTTTTTCTCCTGTTGGGGGAAGGCTTCTTCCTGAATTTATGTTTGCTGAGGTTGAGTGAGGGGTACATTGTTTGTCAAGCTAACAGTATTATAATGGGCACTGTTATTTAGGAGTGGGCTGATGGCAGGTTTTCTCTCTCTGTGCTCTGGATTCACTGCCTCAGTTATGAATTAAGTGCGTTAAAACTGCTTAGACTTTTAAAGTTAGAGACCCATTGTGTAAAAATAAAGTCCTGGCTATGTTTCCATTTTGTAATCACTCAGCTGAATTTTAAGGTCAGACCTAGTACAAATCTCTGAACCAGGAATCTCACAAGTGCTCACAAAGTCCCAGGGGATGCTCTTCAATCTCCTCCTTTGCACAGACCCCTCCTCCAGCCCAGCAGGGAGGTCAGTAGCCACATGAAAGCAAAATCTAAGGCTCTTCTTTGCTCCAAAGTCTGCTTTCCATGTTGTTACAAACTGAAGCCACTCTGGGAGCTGTGCGAGGCTCACCACAATCAATAGTTGTCCAGAGAAGAGAAATAAGTGATTTATTGAAAAGGCACCCAGAAATGGCACAAGCATGGCGGCATTCCTTCTAATCAGAGGCTCAGCCCCTAAGAGGAGCAGCTGAGCAGAGCCTCGGTAAACAAATGGAGAGATCCTGGGCACACTCAAAGAGCATTTAAAGGAAGCATGTTACAAGGGAGAACTGCTACACTGAAACATAGGGCTGCCTGAAGTGCATGTAATTGTAAGAGTGCAGGGGAAAGACCAAACAGGGAAAAGCCAACTCTATTGAAATTAACAGGATGGGGGGGGGAAAATTAAGCAGCTGGATCATGGATAGACAGCAAAAAAGCCAAGTGTAGAAGACAGCCCATCGAAGACCAGAGCAGGCAGAGGGGATCAACAGCTCACACTGTGTTGAAGATGTTTACTTGTGCATCTGTCAACAGAAAAGGGAGGAAATGAGGATTTGCCTGAGTCCAAATGGGTTTCCGATGAGGAGGGTGCAGCATGCCGAAGGCGCCGGTGAAGGCAGAGCCAGTCAGTGGCCACTGAGCCAACACACTGGCCAAGGGTTGCAGGTGACCGGGGCACAGGAGGAAGGGGCAGCAGCGCTGCTCACAGGTCCATACCCGCCCGCTCCTCTGCATCCCGGGCATCTGCTCCACCAAGACTCTGGTGTCCTATCTTCGGAGCCCCTGCTCAGCCCCCTCTCCCTGCCCGCCCCCCCCCCCCCGCCGAACGCCTTTCTCATCCTTCCAGCCTGAGGGTCAGCGAAATGGCGCTTGTGAAATGACATGCGGAAGAGCAACCAGACCCCGTGCCGGGTCTCAGAGGGGTCAGGAAGCTCCACTGAGCTTCCATAACTTGTTCACATCACATGTAGAAGATGACAACGTCTCTGGGGACCTGGAATAAACAGGTTGAAGAACCCTTATCTGGAGGTGACTCTCTGGGGCTCTGGCTGTCCCAGCCCCGCCCTGATCTGAGGGCTGAGGGGTCATATGTGGGCCTGCTGTAACCCAAAGGTGGGAAGCTTTGGCGGGCTCACCCCTAACAGTCCAAGCGTCCAGGCTCCACATCTTGGCTCCCCTTCTGCTTGGCTCTGGGGTGGTTCTCTTCCCAAATGCCTCTACTGAGCCAGTCAGCTGTGGAATCAGTGCCTTCAGCAGGAGGAGAGGCTCCAAAGAGCCCAAGTTGATTAAGGACAGTCGCTGTGCTCCACAGAAGTGCAGATCAATCTTGATTAGAGTATTAGGAACCTTTCGAGGACGCCTCGACTTAGCAGATAACTGGCATGGTGGCTCTCTCAGGTGGTCAAGAGCATCTGTCAAAGATCAGCTTGTGCCAAGAGTCTAAATGCCTAGGGCCAAGGATGCCACACAGCCAGGGGAGCAGTCAGCTGCGTGCCTGATGAAGTGTTTTCACAGTTGAGGGAAGGAAAGACACCGATTACAAGCCAGCTCCTTGCAATTGCTTCTGGTTCATCAAAAAGGAAAAACTGATTTACAAAGGGGAACAGTGAAGAGAGTAAGTGTTTTTAGGGAGGCAGTGTAACAAAGTCTAAGAACTCAACAGGCTTTGGAGTAATGCAGAAGGAATGTGACTCCTGCCTCTGCCATTTACTAGCTGTGTGTCTTTGGGCGAGTTCCCTAACCTCTCTGACAAAGTCTAAGAACTCAACAGGCTTTGGAATAATGCAGAAGGATTGTGACTCCTGCCTCTGCCATTTACTAGCTGTGTGTCTTTGGGCGAGTTCCCTAACCTCTCTGAGCCTCAGTTTCCTCACCTAATTATGATCACATCTCTCCCACATGGTGATTGCATATGTTAAATAAAAGCATATTATATGAAACACCTCTAATGCGATAGAGTTTCAATAAAATATATGTGTGTTGTTTAAAGCAGAAATTGTGTCTTTAGACATCTGTTGCATATGTTAAATAAAAGCATATTATATGAAACACCTCTAATGTGATAGAGTTTCAATAAAATATATGTGTGTTGTTTAAAGCAGAAATTGTGTCTTTAGACATCTGAATACTATAGAGAAATAAGTCCTTGTTGATTGACAGGTATTCTCTTGCAAACATTCCACCTTCTCCCCATTGTATGGACTCTACAAAGTTATTGTAATTGTTGACTCCATGCTGGCCTCAACCTGGAATCCATCATTGGTCTTTGGTTTCCAGATTCTGTAGGGACTTTCACAGTCATGTGACTTCCTTAGATATAAGACATTTATTAGACTGCGAGACCCCAGTGGCAGGGAATATGTCCCCTACATTGCTACCCTGGTCCAGTGCCTAGTCCATAGGGAACACTCAATACATTGTGTTGAACTGAACTGAACCTAGTTGGTGGGCCAGGCTGCTGAGGGGAGGGGTCGTGGGGAAGAAAGATGGCAGCCCAGTATGTGGTGAGGACACATGAGTAGCTATAGGTGTCTAGACCCCCATCAGCCCAGTGGAAGGATGGGGAGAGAGGCAGGGCCGTAGAGAGATGACACCAATAGAGGATGGCAAGGATATCTAGGGTCCCTAGCTGGCTGGGCAGACAGGGATGATGGGCCAGTCGGCCAGGCTCAGCCATGCCCATGAGGGCATCTTTCAGCAGGCACTGGTCTCTCCCAAGCTGAGAGGTGCTAACACTTTCCATGTGGAGATCCAGACACAGGTGCCACTCAGGGGAACGTGCAGAAAGAAGACAAAGAAACAGGAAGCAACTGCCTGACATCACTCTGTCCTGCTTAAGACAAAACCACATTAATATTAATTCCTCAGGCATAATGAGGTGTGGAAGAGTGGGAGTGGGCAGGCCCGCTGAGTGGGAGGCTGCTCCTTCCTGCCATTTGTCACTGGCAGAGTTGATAGATGGTTCTTCCAGGCAGCCTCCAATTAGAGCACTTCAGCGGATCTCCCCCTATAGTCACAACAGCATGAGGTCCTTCAGGTGGGGCTCAGGTCAGATTCAGGAAGACTGTCTAGAGGACGCAGGGACCCTCACAAACACATCTGTGAGCAGAGAAATGAAGGGGCCAGTTTGGCCACCCATGGGCCTGTCAAAAGGAATTTACATGCAGGCAATTTACCAATGTACTTACAGCCTTTTGCCAGATTCAGAACCTACAATTCCCCTATAAGGCAGTGGCTTTTAAACTTTGGTGTGGAATTATGCCGGGAGGGTGTATAGAATACCAGTATTCAGACCCCACTGTAAATATTGAGTTGAACTCTTTATACTTGAGTGGGGTTCAGAACACCTGGGTTCCATTTGCCCATGGCAAATTTAGTCATCTAATTAACAGCTCATCAAGGTGGTCATCTGAAATCTGTATTCAAAGTGCTTTCAACAATTTTCATTTGTTCTCTCATTCATTCATGCACTATTTTAGAGTACCTACTATATGCCAGGCACCGTTCTAGGTGTCAGGAGCATACCAATGAACAGAAGAGATGAAAATCCCTGCCCTATTCATTTTATTCATGTGATCATTTTCTCTATGAGAAAGATTACGGCTAGCCCAGAGTTTAGAGAGAATGCAGAAGTCGTCAGATACATGAGTTTCAGGTTTAACTGAGCCATGAACTGGCCATGGATGCCAGACATGCTCCTTAATTTTCCAAATAAAGCTTTATAGTAAGGCTCTTTACGAAAAAAAAAAAAAAAAACCAAGAAGGTCTGAAAATAAAGTAAGCCAATCTGCAGATCAAAACACTTATTGAACACCTGTGCGGCTGATGCTGTGGTAGTGAAATATGCAGAATAACGATGTTTTGGTCAGTGCTGAACTCAGGCACGACAGTGGTCTCGTAAGATTATAATGAGGCTGCAAAATTCCTACTCCTAGTGATGTCATAGCCATCACAACGTCTTAGAACAGCTGCTTTACCTTTAGAATAAATATGGGGTAGCCTAAGTGTACAGCAGCGTGCAACGGTGGCCTCGGTGTTCATACTCACGCCCCCACCCCCTCACTGACTCACCCAGAGCAACTTCCAGTACTGCAAGCTCTGTTCATGGTAAGTGCCCTATGCAGGTGTATAATTTTTTATCTTTTATACCATATTTTTACCGTACATTGTCCATGTTTAGATGTTTAGATATACAAATACCATTGTGTTACAACTGCCTACAGTATTCAGTACCAGTAACATGCTGTACAGGTTTAAAGCCTAGGAAACATAGGTTGTACCTAGAGACTTGGTATGTAGTGGACTATACCATCCAGTACAGTCTATGATGGTCACACAATGACAAAATTGCCTAACGATGCATTTCTCAGAACGTATCCCCTTGTTAATGACTGTATTGTATAAGGTGTGTATTGGATATGGTGTTTGACTATGTTCCATAAGGTGTGGTTTCTGACCCAGGGGAGTTTACCACCTATCCTGGGAAAATAAATAAATCCCAAGAATAGAGAAGACTAATGGCATGTTATAAGAGGTATTTGTCAAAGGAGGGAGCAGAGAAAGTTGGATCCGCCGGGGCAAACTTCACAGCAGGGGGTGGGTAGGTGGAGTGCTGATTTAGGACTGAAAGGATGGGAGGTTCTGGACAGATTCGAGATGTGGGGAGAGCCCCTGGGGGGATGAGTCATGAGCAGAGACTCGCAAGCAGAGAAAGCAGGTCGGAGGCAGAATGCAATGTGGCCAGGGCCTGGGACTAGGGTCAAGAAGACCTGGGTTTGAATCCTACATTTGTCACCTACTGGCTGTTATAACTGTGGACAGTTTACTTATCTGCATTTTTCAGATATGGAACTAAGGGTCAGAGAGGCTAACAGCCACCTCAATGAGTTTTGGTGAGCACTAAAGATCGTATATCTCAAGTCCCTGGCATGCCCGGGGGCTCAAGGCATAGCTGCCATTTCCACGTTGCGTGCAGTAGGGCACCCACAGGAGAGTAGCTAGGCCGCAGCTGAGGCCTTGCACTTGGGGACAGGGCTGGCGAGGTGCTGTATGGGATGTGCTTCAAGTTTGCTAAGACTGAGATACCATGGGCATGCAAAATGTTTTTAAAAAACTCCCAAACATTCCCTCTTTATCTCTCTTTGGGCTGAAAATGTTGATGTACTGGAACGATTTGTGGCTTCACTATGAATAGAGTCCCTTATCTCAGAGTTCATTATCAGAAGGCTTTAGTGGATATGAGAAATGTTGTTTCTTCAATTCTCAGGGACAGATAAGCCAGGCATCTCAGAGAGGTTTTCCTAGAGAAGGGTTTTCTCCCTTTTGTTAGGTCTGGAGAAGCTTGCAGGGGGAAAACCCCCAATAATGCTTCTCACAACTGTAAAGCTGATAGAAAATTCTGTTTTTATGGGTCAGTGGAAAGGCACAATGATTTTTTTTTTTTTTTTTTAGTTCACTTCCAAATAACAATTCTCCCAGTGGAGGGACTTATCTAGGCATTTTCCAGGATATTCCTGCTTTTAAACCTGGGACCCTACAGTATTCAGGAGAAGTGGCATTTGATCCGTGTGACATTGGAAAAATTAAACCACCACGGTCCTCAGCTCCTTCATTTATAAAAGGGGAGACATAATTGGTCCCATCTTACAGGGTGTGGTAGGCAGAATGTTACCCCCTCTCCCCCCAGGAAGTCCATGAGCATATGAACGTGTGATGTTACCTGGGAAGGGGGAACTCAGGTTGCTGATCAGCTAACCTTGAGATGGGGAGAGTATCCTGGGTGACCCATATAATCACAAGGGGACTTATAAGTGGAAGAGAAAGGCAGAGAGTTTGTGTCAGAATGATGCAGTGTGAGAAAGTCTCCACGGGCCATTTTTGGCTTTGAAGGTAGAGTTAGGGGGCCATATGCCAAGGAACATGGGCAGCCTACAGAAGCTGGAAAAGACAAGGAAATAAATTCTCCCCGAGAATCTCCAGGAGGAAAGCAGCCCTGCCAAAACCTTGATTTTAGCCCAGTGAGATACATTCGGGACTTCTCACCTCCAGAACTTTAAGATAATAAATTTGTGTTCTTTTAAGCCTCCAAGTTTATGGCAAGTTGTTACAGCCACAATAGGAAACTAACACATAGAGTTAATGAGAGAATTAGGTACTATAATGTACTTCCAGATGTGTAACCTTGGACAAACCCTTGACTTCTCTGTCCCTCAGTTTTTTCAAGTATAAAATGGGGGTGATAAGAGCTGTTATGGGATTGTTGTGAGAAATGAATGGCTAATACATAAAGTATTAAAATGCTGACACCTGGGAAGGGCCATGTATGTGTTGGCTGATGGTATTACTATTACATAAAGCACATAGCCTGGCCATATAGCATGTTCTCAAACATAAGTATGATTGATTTTTGTTATATGGGAAGGAGAAGGGAGAAGGGGCCTTGGCTACTGCTCTCTGATGGCCCCTAATTGCAGTAGCTCCAGTTACAATCTAGGCACATGTCACAAGGGTCCTGTCCTTTCGTGCTTTGCCTAGTTCCTGTTTTCACAGGACTTTGTATGTCTTCTCGAGGAAGGTGGTCTGACCCTGTGTACTTTTTGTATCTCATGCAGTGTCAAGGTTTTCTCCTGTTACACAACAAATTAGCCCCAAACTTAGTGACTTGAAACAACCACCATTTTATTAGAGCTCATGATTCACGGGTAGGGATTCAGGCAGGGCTTTGTTGAGTGGTTCTTCTGCTCCACATGGTAACAGCTGAGGCCACTCAGAATTATTCGGTTGGTCTAAGGTAAAGGGTCCAAGCCACCTTCACTCTTGTGCCTGGTGCCTGAGTTGGGCTGGCCGGAGGAGCCAGGGTCTGGCTGGTGACACTCTCTCTCTGTGGCCTCTTTCAGTAGCTAGCTTGGACTTCTTTAGAACAGGACTTCTACAAAGAGCGTTTCCAGAGACAGTGTCTTAAAGGCTGAGCCAGGAAATTCATGCAGTGTTATATCCACCTTATCCTATAGGTCAATGTAGTCCGAGAACAAGCCCAGACTCAATGGCATTCAGTGACTTAATGGGAGGATGTCAAGGAATTTGTAACTGTCTCCAATCTACCACACGTTTCTACCACACGCATTCACTAGAAACACCTCAGGGAGTGTGAAGCAGAGACTCTTAAGACCGAACTGTCTACCCTAGGCAGTATGACAAACACCAAACCCAGTGGCTGGCCTCACTCTGACCATTATGGATAAAACTAACACTTATCGAGTATCTACTATTAAGAAGGCACTGTGCTAGGTGCTTCTGTATTCATGATTTCTCTTGCTGCTTTGGAAAGAAAGCATGCTTCAGTTAAGGGGTAAACCAGAGCCGGGGGGACCTGGAAGGCCAATCTAAAGTTGCTCCTCTAACCTCCAGGGCATTTGCTTTTCATTACATGCTCACCTCGCTTAGGTTTTATGTCTCCATTTTTCTGACTCCGAGCGGAAATAATGGCCTCAGCAGGAATGCAGGCTGTCCTAGACATCTGTGTCCTGGGAGGAGGATCTTGGTGCACTTTGAAAGCAGATCAGAATAAACCTCAAATGAGCTCATGTTTCTAAACTGCTCTGAGCTCCTCGAAGGGCAGAGGCTATTTAACAGCAGAGCTTGGTTGGTCTCATTGGTGGGTTCCCACAATGGGGAATGTGCTTTGTCACTGCTAGCACTGGGCCGGTGCCTTAGATATATAGGGAGAAATCAGTCTCCAGGCAATTTTTTCAGCCGCAATAAATTAATTTTCAGGAAATTGGAACTTAACAAAAGAAGAGAGTGAAAACAAAACAAAACAAAAAAAACTCCACCAATCTGAGAAAGCTGAAAGAAAAGCAACATTTCTCTTGTCACATTGCCCCCGAGATGAAGTATGGGGCAAAGGCTGACAACTGGAACTAGGAGAACAGTCTAGGCACCCTGGTGCCATGCAGGCTCCAGGAGAGCAGGGGAACTGCAGGAACCAGGTGGAGAGCCGGGTGTGTCTGGCTGGAGCTACCTGTAGATTTTCTGGATTCGTTAGCGTCTCTCAAAATAAGATCAACTTGATGTTGATTAAAGCTGAAAAACCCCACAAGCCCGTCATGCTGAGTGTCTGACTCTAGGGCCCCTGAACAAATTGTTTTCCCTTTTCCTGCCGATCCTTGTGAACTCTTGGGCACTGCATGGCTCGCCTGTGGGGACAGGGCTGGAAATGGAAGCACAGGTCTCCTCTTGGCACCTCACTGTGAGAGCCATCCTCAAGCATCCCAGCAGGAGGGAGATAAAAGCATGCTCATCCTACAAACTGATGTCTGCATATGCAAGTGAACGTGCATATGCTTCACTCTTAAATCAGTTTCAGAAGATGTTTACCAAGCGCCTACCTGAGCCAGGTGCTTTCTCATCAGTGGCTTCACTTCATACAACAACTTTTCAGAGGAGCCTTCACTCTTAAATCAGTTTCAGAAGATGTTTGCCAAGCGCCTACCTGAGCCAGGTGCTTTCTCATCAGTGGCTTCACTTCATACAACAACTTT
>NW_007736299.1:0-458 GCF_000696425.1 Galeopterus variegatus | reverse complement strand
CCTTGGTCTGTTATTGGGGTGCCCCCCACCTAAGCTGCCTTTAGTTCATCTGCATTTTTCTGTTTTACTGCATGGTAGTATTTAGAAAATAATAGAGAACAAAATGGCACCCACACCTCTGCGACCCCAAACTTAAGAACAGACATAGAGGTCTTCCCAGATTCGGATATTTTATTAAATTCCTAGATTTGAGCAATTTGTATTAATTTAAAAGATGACAGTATTGCCTCTCCTGGGGTGAGAAAAATAGTAATGCGCTTTAGAAGTTATTCATTTGAACCAGTTTTGAAAATAATTCTAAAGGATTTCTGAAGCCATGTGTGTCTGTCAGCTGATAAAATAGAAGGGCATATCACGAAGTGACTGCTTTAGAGCTGGTGACACTCACTTGGGTACCTCTGACTTGCCCCTGAGTAAGTTAAAGGGGCTCCGGGTGTGGGAAGGAGATCCTCAAATCT
>NW_007736298.1:91725-91997 GCF_000696425.1 Galeopterus variegatus | reverse complement strand
AGTGGAGTCAAGTGGCTTCCATTTTAGGGGAAAGGAAGTTAATATTTTAACTCTGCATTATTCTGTGTATATTTTATTTTCCAATAAGACAGCCTTATGAAAAATAGGTTGGAATTCTAAACAATAACTTAAAGATTGGCTGATAGATTTTTTTTGACAAAATATTAAAAGTCACAAAAGTTAATTTCTAAAACTTGGTAAACTGCTAAACTTGATCTGAACAACCAAATTTGAAGTGCATTGTTTTTATTTATGTGGAAGATAAGGGTATT
>NW_007736298.1:88748-89679 GCF_000696425.1 Galeopterus variegatus | reverse complement strand
AAACAACTCTACCATCTTTTGTTTGGTCTACTGCAATAGTTCCTTAAATAATCCCTGCATTAAGATTTGAGATTCCGCTCCTCTTAGAGATACTGGAGGGGTTAATAAAAAAACCAAATCTGACCATGCAACTCCATCTTAAACTCTTTTAGTAGCTGATCTCCATTTGCTGTAGGGTAAATATCAAGTAATAGGAATGTTGTGTATGAGCCTCCATGAGGACCTTTATCCGCAGCTTTAGTTTTTCTAGAATCATTAGAAGTCTTTCTCATGAGAGCTTCTCTTTCTATCATGCTGTTATTTATGTTGTAGTATGTTGAGAAGATGATTTCTTATTCCTCCAGATTAGGGACGGCCCGGTGGCGCACTACAGTGCACCGCTTGGGAAGCGCGGCGGCGCTCCCGCCGAGGGTTTGGATCCCACATACGGACCGGCCACTCACTGGCTGAGCGAGGAGCGGGGGCAACACCGAGGGNGTTTGTTGGGCTCCTTCGCTTTATGTTTCTCTGAACAACACAGGAACATAGAAGTAATTTGCACCCTATCATTGAAACATTTGCTTTAACATAAAGGTACACAATTGTCAAGTTATAGGAATTATGTCTTCTTCAGTTAATGATGCATCAAGTTTCATTAAAGTTGTCAGTTTTTTTACTTGGAGATATATCGTCATCTTCCTTCTGAATCTTCCTTTTTCTCTGTGCTGTAACCCAGATCATCTCATGTTCATCCACCCAGTCACCCAAGCTACACACCTACGAGTTCTTGGCTTTGTATCCCTTCCTATCCCTTCCTAATATTCCATATTTAATCAAATCATTGTGTGCATGTACAGTTTTTGAATCAGTCCTCAAAGTTTATTACTTCTAAAACAACTCTACCATCTTTTGTTTGGTCTACTGCAATAGTTCCTTAAATAATCCCTGCATT
>NW_007736298.1:86406-87041 GCF_000696425.1 Galeopterus variegatus | reverse complement strand
CATAAGAGCACTAATCCTGTTCTTGAGGGCTCTACCCTCACGACCTAATTACTATCCACAAGCCCCACATCCTAATATCATCACATTGGGATTGGGGTTTTTATATATATGGATTTTGGGGGGATACAAACATTCAGTTCATTGCAAAGGTGAATGTTTCTGTCCAAGGTGGGATCCAGAGGCTTCTCCAGCCTAGTACATGTGCCTTGCTGGGGAGGTGGTACAGGACTCAAGAGATGGTGGATTGTGCCTGGGTAGGGCTAAGCCAGAGGGATCTTCACCTAGAGATTGATTCTGACACAAACTGGTCATCTTATCTGGTTATGGGGGAAAAAGAATAACTGGATCATCCAATAGCTGGTTCCTTCCCAAGTTCCCCTCAGGATGTCTGTGGTACTCATCTTGTGACTGGGCACAGGCCTGGCTGTCTGCCCTCTTTCAAAAACAAACATTTCAAAAGTCAAACGTTGGTGAAAATGGAAGTCAGCTTTTATTCAGGAACACTGGTGACCTGAGGAGAGATGTTGGGCTAACCCATCTCTCTGGTAAAACTGAAAGAAAATGGCCAGACTTAAGCCATCTCAAAGACTCAGATTTACTGAGAGCTTTTAAGGAAGGGACCAAGGGAATGGAAC
>NW_007736298.1:84219-85419 GCF_000696425.1 Galeopterus variegatus | reverse complement strand
GCAACAGTCTGAACCACACAGCTTTATCTGGCAAAGGAAACGATTAGAGGTTGTCTTGAGACAAATGATCTTGACCTGTTCTCAAAATTTAAATGGGTACGGAGCTCCGCTTGATGATGCGGATCTGGTTTTGGATGCCAGTATCCTGTGGGCTGCTTTTGGTATGAAGAGGACATCAAGTAATTAAATAAGAAATACTTTGAAGAATACACACAGACACACACACATACACACACCTCATCCCAGTACAGACAGCAAAGAAAGCACAGAACGTAAGTAGAAGTAATATAAAAAATTTCAAAATAAGGAAGACAAGTTGTTAGCATTCGTTTTAAAAGAACAACTATGAAAAAAATAAGTTTTAGTGGAAATGTAGAGAATCTGGCTCTTTCTGTACAAAAGCTGTATCTCTCTTAATTTGTATTGTTTTCACCTATTCCTAATGCTTGTAATAGTACAGACTTTTGTGCATTTTTGAAAATGATAACTTGAATAACCAAAGTTCAATTTGGGATTTTGATAAAGAGGGTAAGTTCTATGCCAATTATAAAGTTTTTAAATGTTAATTACAGGTTTTTAAAAATTTCAATTACTAGTCTTATTCTTTTTCAATAGAATAAAATTTACTATGGATTTGCTGTACACTGACCCATTCAAGGTTTGTTTTATTTTCCACAAGATCACAGGAAGATTTCTCTTGCCCCAGGTACCCCAGGCAAGTGGTCTTTCCTTTTTTCCCAGGCTACCCCTTTTTCCTCTCTCTACCTGCCCTGATTAAAATGGAACATTCTGCTGAGATAGATTTGCCTTGACAGGCACTGTATGATGTGCGAGAGGAACCAAGATTGGATTAGGAACCTAATTACTTGGTTTCTAGCTCAGGTTCTGGTCTTGAGATACTACGTATCTTGTGAAAAGGACATCGTACTTTTGGATCTCAGTTATTCTATCTGTAAAAGAGTAAGATAGGACTAAACGGCTCTACATTATTTTCTGACTGTATTACAATTGAATTCCAGGAAAATATCTTCTTTTATATGTAGTTCATGTGATAGTTCATCTCCACAGCATGATTTTTATAATTCTTTCACTTCTCATATAGCCCTAAGTCATTTGTTAAAATTCTATTATTAGCAACTTTATTTTGAGTTAGCAGGTTATTCATTTAAAATGCAAAACGCCATTGAAATTCTTGATGGA
>NW_007736298.1:82376-83284 GCF_000696425.1 Galeopterus variegatus | reverse complement strand
TTATTTTGAGTTAGCAGGTTATTCATTTAAAATGCAAAACGCCATTGAAATTCTTGATGGAGCAGTTGAGGAGCACTGATGGAAGATGAAATACCACCGGATGGCACCCCAGAGAAGATTTCTGGAGGTTCAGAGGGACAGGTCCATGTTTTCTCGTGTTCTGCTTTTCTTTTTTCCAATGGCATGGCCATGCCTATGAACTCTGATAATGTCTGTCTGACAATGTCCCTAAACCTTCCCATTGTCCCCATCCGCCTTCAGAGAGGTTGAAGAGAATAAAATGGTGGCTTTAATATTCTATCTAATCACAACTCTTTCAAAAGCAATCTCTCAATTCAACAATTAATCATCACCAAACTCTTAATAATGGATACTTCACTAGATTCTAGGGATATAGGGACACCTTATTGCTTAGCCACACCTTAGAGAAGTGCACATTTTAACAGATATAATTCAGACACATGTATGTATATTTTGTTATTTTTGACTGGCACTCTATTGATTTTTAAAATGTGAATGCCTTCAGTCAGCACAGGTATTCTCTGATATAGTCCACCGTATATCTAAGCAAACTCCATTGCATTTCATCTGGCCTTCTTTACTTATTTATGTCATCCTGATGATTCCTGGTGTAAAGAGAATCTGTGACCCTGGTGGAGCATAATGTAAACCAGTAACGCTAGTTAGTGCTAATGGTTCACTGCAGTGGTGTGATGGTGTGGTAGGGTGGGCAATGAGGTGGACCAAGTCTCCACGGCTTTCCTACTCTCCTTCTGGACCACACATCTGTCCTCAGAGACTAACAGGCCACCCAGATTATTCTTACAAGACACTGGGACACTCAAATAAAAAAACTCCATTCTTCAAAACTGTGAGTTTGCAATGTTACTGAAAAAAAGAGAACTTGA
>NW_007736298.1:81553-81841 GCF_000696425.1 Galeopterus variegatus | reverse complement strand
GCTGACTGGGTTACATTACCATAAGGAGTTATGGGGTCAGGCTGCAATATGGTGGAGGGAACCCACTATGCAGCACAAAAAGGGAATGTGACAGAGCATAGTTGACGGCAGTTTGGAGAAATAAATTAACTCTGTGTTTATAAGCAGATAAGTTGATGTGATATTTGGAGTTCACCCTAAGAACTTACTCTTCCTAGTCTTGATTCAGCACCCTGTGAAAATCTGGTTGTGTTGGCTTTCATCGCATAGGACTATTGGGATTCTGTGTAGGAAGAAGGTATGGATTTG
>NW_007736298.1:79276-80420 GCF_000696425.1 Galeopterus variegatus | reverse complement strand
ACAATCCAGCAGATAGGCTTCACCACTGCCATCTGGCTCCATTCCCAGCCTGGCCCAATGCACACAGAGTGGGGAGACATCCAGCAGGGGAGGCAGAGGCTCCACAGAAACACACACCCTGTGGGGCCGAAACTGCATGATCCAGGAGGTAGGCTTCACCGCAGGCACCTGGCTCCATTCCCAGCCCAGCCTAGTGCACACAGAGTAGGGTGAGGTCTGGCAGGGGAGGCAGAAGCTCCGCAGGGACCACACCACTGCCGCATGATCCAGCAGTCCGGCCCAGTGCACACGGAGTGGGGAGACATCCAGCGGGGAAGGCAGAAGCTCCACAGAGACCACACTGCTGCCATGTGATCCAGCAGCCTGGCCCAGTGTGTACAGAGCAGAGAGACGTCCAGCAGGGGAGGCGGAAGCTCTGTAGAGACCACACACCCTGTGGAGGTCCACCGCCATGTGATCCAGCAGCAGGTAGACTTCACCACCGCCACCCGGCTCCATCCCAAGCCTGGCCCATCGCGCACGGAGGAGCGAGACATCCAGCAGGGGAAGGGGAAGCTCCACAGAGACCACACGCTCTGCAGTGCATCTCAGCAGCCCAGCCCAGTGCACACGGAACAGGGAGATGTCCAGAAGGGGAGGTGGAAACTTGTCAGAGACCACACACCCTGTAGTACCACCCCGTGACACAGCAGCCTGGCTGAGTCTAAGCTGACCAGAGAGGTGGCTCCCCAGAGAGGCCCAAGACCCAAGGCAACCACACACACAAGCCACTAGTAGCCAACTGAGCAGTCACTGAGGTAGAGATACCAAATTGGCAATGCCAGCAACATCTTAGTGAGACAATAGCATCAAACCTGTGGACTGTGAAACCCCCTGCCACAATGAGTAAACATCAAAGAAAAGATACCAGAAATACGAAAAATCAAAGTACACCACCAAAGGGTAATAAATCTCAAGCTCTAGATCCTATAGAACAAGAAGCCCTTGAAATGACTGACAAGGAATTTTGACTGATAATTCTAAGGAAACTGAATGAGATACAAGAAAACTCAGCTAGACGACATGATGAAACGAGGAAAAGTATACAGGACCTGAAAGAAGAAATGTACAAGGAAATCAATGCCCTGAAAAAAAATGTAGCAGA
>NW_007736298.1:76682-78276 GCF_000696425.1 Galeopterus variegatus | reverse complement strand
AATCAATGCCCTGAAAAAAAATGTAGCAGACCTTGCCGAACTGAAGAATTATTCAGCAAAATAAAAAAACACAATGGAGAGTTTAACAAGCAGGCTTGTGGGAGTTGAAGAGAGAACCTCTGAACTTGAAGAGGGGCTGTGTGAAATAACACAGGCAGGCAAAAAAAAAGAAAAAAGAGTCAAATGCATTGAAGAAAATCTGAGAGAGGTATCAGACAACCTTAAGCTCTCAAATATCCAAGTCATGGGTATTCCAGAAGGGGAGGAAAAAAGAGATTGCATTGAAAACATATTCAACAAAATAGTGGCAGAAAACTCCCTAGGTATAGGAAAAGTCACAGATCTTCAGATTCAGGAAGCTCAAAGATCCCCAAACATGTTCAACTGAAAAAGCTCTTCTCCAAGCCATGCTATAATCAAATTGGCAAAACTCAAAGACAAGTAGAGAATCTTAAAAGCTGCAAGAGAGAAGTGTCAAATCACCTATAAGGGAGCCCCAATCAGCCGGACATCAGACTTTTCATCACAAACCCTAAAAGCCAGAAAGGAATGGGATGATACATTCAAAATATGAAAAGAAAGAGATGCCAGACAAAAATACTCCACCCTGCAAGGCTATCCTTCCGAAATGAAGGGCAAATAGTATATTTCTCAGACAAACAAAAACTTCGGGAGTTCACCACCACATGACAACCCTTGCAAGAAATTCTCAAGGGAGTACTGGTTTTGGTGCCTGAAAAATAACAACAACTGCCATAAAAACCCAAGAAAAATCAAAACGCACTAGTATAATAAAAATGGCATTCATAAAGAGAAAACAAACAAACGAAAAGGCTATCTATGACCCAAGGAACCAACAAACACAGAAAACAAACAGCAAATCAGAAAGAAAGGAACAAAAGACACTTAAGACATCCAANAGCGTCAAATCACCTATAAGGGAGCCCCAATCAGCCTGACATCAGACTTTTCATCACGAACCCTAAAAGCCAGAAAGGAATGGGATGATATATTCAAAATATGAAAAGAAAGAGATGCCAGCCAAGAATACTCCACCCTGCAAGGCTATCCTTCTGAAATGAAGGGCAAATAGTATATTTCTCAGACAAACAAAAACTTCGGGAGTTCGCCACCACATGACAACCCTTACAAGATATTCTCAAGGGAGTACTGGGTTTGGTGCCTGAAAAATAACAACCACTGCCATAAAAACCCAAGAAAAATCAAAACCCAGTAATATAATAAAAATGGCATTCATAAAGAGAAAACAAACAAACGAAAAAGCTATCTATGACCCAAGGAACCAAGAAACACAGAAAACAAACAGCAAATCAGAAAGAAAGGAACAAAAGACACTTAAGACATCCAAACAAAAATCAGTAAAATGCTGGGAGAAAATCAACACTTTTCAATAACAACTCTTATTGTAAAAGGGTTAAATTCCCCAATCAAAAGACACAGACTGACTGACTGGATTAAAAAGGAGGACCGAACTATATGCTGTCTTCAAGAGACCCACCTCACCCATAAAGACTCACATAGACTAAAAGTGAAAGGATGGAAAAAGATTTACCATGCAAACAGAAATGAAAAA
>NW_007736298.1:73350-75858 GCF_000696425.1 Galeopterus variegatus | reverse complement strand
TGAGCAGACGGAAGGAAATCATTAAGATCAGAGCAGATCTTAACGAAATTGAAACCCAAAAAACAATACAAAAGATCAATGAATCGAAAAGTTGGTAAAATTGACAAACCTTTAGCATGGCTAACAAAAAAAGAAGAGAGACGATTCAAGTAACAAAAATTAGATATGAAAAAGGAGATATTACAACTGATTCATCTGAAATACAAGGAATCATTGGAGACAACTATAAACAACTATATGCCAACAAATTTGAAAATGGAAAAATTTCTAGAGACATACAATCTACCAAAACTGAGCCATGAAGGTGTAGAAAATCTGAACAGACCAATAACAATAAAAGAGACTGAAGCTGTTATCAGAAGACTCCCAACAAAGAAGAGCCCAGGACCAGATGGATTCACAGTGGAATCTTACCAAACATTCAAAGAGGAATTGACACCGATTCTTTACAAACTATTCCAAAAGATTGAAATAGACGCAAATCTCCCAAACTCATTCTGTGAAACAAACATCATCCTGATACCAAAACCAGGTAAAGATATAAGCAAGAATGAAAACTACAGGCCGATATCCTTGATGAATATAGATGCAAAAATCCTCACTAAATTACTAGNACAATCCAGCAGATAGGCTTCACCACTGCCATCTGGCTCCATTCCCAGCCTGGCCCAATGCGCACAGAGTGTGTAGGAAGAAGGTATGGATTTGCCCTCTTCCAAACTTAATATAATCCAGTATCAATTAATTACCTTAAGCTCAATAATTTTCAGAAACTCCAATGCTAATATTACACCCACAGGAAATATGGGAAAGATTATTTCACTGTAGGCATTCCCCGGGAACTATTGCCTAAATCAAAGAGGTCCCTGGAGAAATGGCCAAATTAATTTATTTTTTTTAATGCGATAGCACTAATGGGCAAGCTCTGGGGCTGCTTGCATTTCTAATCAAGGAGAACAGAGTTATTGTATATTTAAAACCAGCTTATTGGCTCATCACAATTAAAAAATATTCTTATTAGAAAAATAATTCAATATTTACTATTTTAAAGGTACAGAAATATATTAAGTAAAGAGTTAAATGCCTTGTTTCCCCTTCATTCCACTCTCCAGAGGTAAACACTGTTGATAAGATTTTGGGTGTATGATATTTTTGCATATTTTCTATGAATGTATAAACATGTGTGCATGTTACACATACTGTTTAAAACATGCATAATATTCTGCAGCTTTTTTCACTTAATATATCATAGATGTCATTTTATGTCTGCCTCACTCTTTTTGACAACTATTAGTATTTTATTGTGAGGATATACCATAATTTTTAACAAGCCTCTGAACTAACAGGTTATTTTCATTATTTGCTATTAAAAACAATGACTCATTGCAAGTGTGTTATGAGAAAGAACACTAAAAGCAGTCACCGTTGACCAGGAACAGGTCTGACACGGTAAGCCTCAATGCTGTCATAAACAGATCTGACGCTCGCAGCTGGCCCATATTGTTTTCCTGTTGGACATAAAGATCTCACAGCATGTCTAATTGAGATCAGGACATGGTGCCACACAAAGTATCAACCCCCCGCCCCTCTTGCTAAGTGAATGACTGCTAATTCTTTAGTTACAGCTTTTTTCTAGCTCTAGTCTGCCCTCCCTATAGATAATATTTATTGAGATATCCAATGGCAGAATTGCTCCATTTCTGACAGCCCACAATCTAGAGCATTCCATAGAACTCCCCCCAAAATTGTCAAACCAAAACCTAAATCCTATGATATGTTTATTCCAATACCCTCTTACTGAAACACCTCATAATCAATTACAGGTGAGTTTCTGGTGGTCTTGGTAGAAGGACATCGACAGTTAAATTCTTTTAAATATGTAGGTAACATTTTTAGAACTGGAATTCCTGGGTCAAAAGCATAAATGTTTAAAGTTGTGATAAATATTGCCTAATTGCCCTCAAAATGTTGTACAATTTTTAAGTGCTCACCAGCGGTTTTCCTACTGGTTGTTACCCTTTTCTTACGGTTATAAAAAATTTCCTTTGTTATAATGATAACATTAGTTACCATGAACCATGTACTTTTCTAGGTGGTTTCCATGTTATAGACAACCTCTTGTTAATCCTCATAACAAACCTGTGATATAAGTTCTATTATTCCCATTTCAGAGATGAGAAAACTGAAGTGATTAGAGGTTATGCAAGTTTTGCAAGGTCACATGGCCAGAAAGTGAGATTTGAACAATCTGGCTTCAGAGCCCCTGCTTGTAACCACCGTACCATGGCACTTCATTACAGTAATAGGAAATGTGTAGGATCTACAGGAAAAAAAAGTTAAAGCCTATTGAGAGACATAAAAGAAGGCTGGAATAAGTGAAAAACCATACTGTACTCTTGGACATAAAAATTCACTGCTTTAAAGATGCTATGTTTCCTTATGTAATTCCACAAATTTTCAACCAAAAACAGGCCATTTGGGGTCACTTTACAAATGATTTTAATGTCC
>NW_007736298.1:69987-72690 GCF_000696425.1 Galeopterus variegatus | reverse complement strand
GGAATAAGTGAAAAACCATACTGTACTCTTGGACATAAAAATTCACTGCTTTAAAGATGCTATGTTTCCTTATGTAATTCCACAAATTTTCAACCAAAAACAGGCCATTTGGGGTCACTTTACAAATGATTTTAATGTCCAACTGGAAGAACAAGCATGTAAGAGTAACCAGGAAAAGTCTGAACAATAATGATGAAATTAGACTAGCTCTTTCAATATTAAAATTTAATATAAAATGGATACGACAGCACAGAACCAGTGCAGTGATAGTGTAATTAATTGCACAGACTAGAGCCCAATAATAGCCAAGATGTATGGCATTAGCAATCAATGAGAAATAGAGGAATTACTCAGGAAATAGCAATGGTACAACTGACTAGCCTTATAGGAAAAATTGTAGCCAGATGCCTGCTCTACTACACCAAAAAAAAAAAAAATCCAGATGAATCAGACTTAACTATAAAAAATTAAGTCATACTATTAGAAAAAAAACACTTAAAATCTTTGATTGGGGTACAGGAAAGATCTTCCTAGTAATGGCATGAAACACATTAGCTATAAAGAAAAACGCTGACACATTTGACTGATTAAAGAAATTTAAAAGCAGAAAATAACAGAAACAAAGTAAAAAGATTTTAAAAACACACTAGGGGAAATTTTTCTGTGTGCACACATATCATATGAATAAAATTTATAATGTACATTAGAATAATGTTTATAATGTAAATATGCATATATTTTTATTACCATCATACTATTTAATCAACCACTTTTTAATCCTTTAACAGTATACTGTGACCTTTGCTCTTTTCATAGATATACAAAGATACAATTCTTAAAGAACAGTCCCCAAACCAGCAGCATGGGAGATTGTAAGAAATGCACTTCCTTAGGTCCCATGGCAGACCTATTGAATCAGAAATTCCTGAGTTTTAACAAGCACTCCAAGTGAGTCTCAGTTATGTTAAAGTTTGAGAACCACTGGTGATATAAAATTTATATCACCAGTTTTGACCACATAGTCTTTCGTTGATTGTATGGCTGTACCATGATTTATTTAACCAATCCCACAGTTGAATTTTTCTTGCTGTAATAAACAATGGTGCAACAAACATTCTTTCTTTAAAAAATTTGTATTGAGATATAGTTCATATGCTATATAATTCACCCTTTGAAGTGTAAAATTCAATGGTTTTTAGTATATTCACAGAGTTGGGCAGCCATCACCACAATCCAATTTTAGAACATTTTTGTCACCCCATAAAGAATACTCATTAGTAGTCACTCCCCATTCCTCTCGTCCCCAGCCCTAGGCAACCACTAATCTTTTTTTTTTTTTTTTTTTGACTCTGTGGATTTAACTATTTTGGACACTCCATATAAATGGAATCATACAATATGTGGCTTTTTGTGTCTGGCTACTTTCACTTAGCATAATATTTTCAAGATTCATCCAGTTCTGGCATGTATCTGTACTTTATTTCTTTTTATTACCAAATAATATTCCACTGTATGGATATATTACATTTTATTTATCCATTCATTAGTTGATGGATATTTGGGTTATTTCTACTTTTTGGATCTCATGAATAATGCTACTATGAATATTCATTTTTGTGTGAATAAACAAGTTTTTGTGTGGATGTATGTTTTCATGTCTATACATTCTTTAAAAAAAGTTTTATTCAGGTATAAATTACATGCCATAAAATTTAGCCATTTTAAGTGTACAAATCAACAATTTTTACTGAATTTGTACAGTTGTACAACCATCAAGACAGTTCTCAGCAAATATCTTTGTCTATGCATGTGTTTCATTCTTGAAAAGATATTTTAGATTAGGTTAAACAGTATTGCTTTTCCCATCTAAGCAGTCTAAGCCTTAATATTTGCCCTCCCTGAGACTGGATGTGGTTAAGACTGGAAAGGAGAGATTTTGGGAAAACCATAAAGTAGAACAAGGATCTGTCTAATTCACTGGGTAATTTTCTGGACTTCAAAATTTAAAACACTTTCACTGCTATCTTTTGGGAAATTCTCCTTTAGTTACTTAACACATTGTAGTTTGAAACTCAAATTTACTTGTCTTATCTCAGCTGTCAGAGGATTAATTATGCCTTCCCCCCCCAATGGAATGTAGAGGGGAAAAAGTTAAAGTATGGCATGTTTAGTGAGAAGAAACCTTAGATGGATCTGAAATTAAGCCATCATCAGTGTTGTTTGTTCAAACTCTTTTTGAAACAGTTAGAGTGACAATGTAGTCAGTGTTGCTACCTCCAAGTCCTCAATCACCCTCCCTGCTACCTCCAGAGATGACCAAGGAAATCCTGCTTCCAGGACAATCCAGGTAAAGCACAACCAGGACTGTTATAGCCTCTGGCCCGCAATACCTATGTGTGCTCCTGTCCAAGAGCTGGAACCAACCACATCCATGTAAGCTGCGTGGACTCCTTGCACCTGAGAGGTAGACTAAAAAACCCCCTTATTTTGGTTTCCTCTTGGTCTTCTGAGGGTGGTGGCAAAATCAAAAAATGAAATCACAAAATACATGGTTTGAAATCACAAAATGTATGTTTGCTTTTATTTTTAACACCATTAAAATTTGAATTCCAGCAAGATTGTTAAGTAAATACAAACACTACATATCAAAGTAAGACTTCACACACTTAATTTTTTTTTTTTTTTTTTTTTTTTTTTTTTTTT
>NW_007736298.1:67472-68596 GCF_000696425.1 Galeopterus variegatus | reverse complement strand
GATGAACTGGGGCTGTATGTTTTTAGCCTAAGCTCTATCCAAGTATCCACTGGGCTGCCGCCATGTGCCTGGTATTATTCTGGGATCTGGGACTACTGCAGTGGACAAGACACACAAGGTCTCTACTCTTGGGACAATGACATTCTGTGGGGGAAGGAACATTAAAGAAACCAGTGACTCCAAAGCATGCTGGCAGAGATAAGGGTTATGGTGAAATAAAACAGGGGAATGTGATAAAGGGACAAGTTTAGATTGGATGGTCAGAGAAAATCTCATGGAGAAGGAAATGTCTAAGCTGAGCTCAGAATACCATGGGAAGATCTAGGTGACGAACAATAGCAAACAGAGGGAACAGCCAGGGCAAAGGTGCCAGGGTGGGGATGAGCTTGGCATGCTGGCTGAATGAGAAGTTTGGTTTAGCTTCATCATGATAGAGGGACAGCAGTACAGAATGCGACAGGAGGTGTAGTCAGGGGTCACATGATGGAGACCATATAAAGAGTTTGGATTTCATTCTACGTGCAGTGGGGAGCAGGGCAGTACAAGGACCTGATTTTCATTTTTAAAGGATCATCCTGGATGCTCTGCGAGAATGGAGTATGGGACAAAAGTAAGGTAGAGTCCTGGAGGAGACCATGTCCTCTGGGAGACATTGTTCAGTGGACATGGTCATAATCCATGCTGAGGAGGCCCAGCAGGAGAGTTTTCTAAAAGCAGAAGTGGTATGTTTCTAAAAACATGTAAGACACCTCCTGGGGACTTCCAGAAACGTTTGCGGCATCCTAATGTTTAGGGAATCAAGATCCTGCAACAGCAACTGGAGACAAAGTAACATTAAGTGAACACTCCTGTTAATGTGATGTTACTTATACTCATAATTTAAGGGATCTTGGGGAAATTTGGATTAATATAAGCTAATATGTTGAGTCAACAGACCTACTTCATTGCCTGTATGGACTTGGCAGATCTGCCGGTGTCTTAAAATTCAGCTAATGATGTGTGTGTCCCAGCCTATAGGACTTACTGCTTTCTGAGTTCAGTAGACTACTTTTTCTTCCACCTTTGAAATCCATATGCATGGGCCGGCCCGGTGGCGCACTGGATAGTGCGCCACTTGGGAAGTG
>NW_007736298.1:63161-66328 GCF_000696425.1 Galeopterus variegatus | reverse complement strand
GGGGGCGACACTGAGGGTTGCGATCCATTGCAGGACACGGAAAAAGACAAAAAAAAAAAAATCCAAAAGCAGGAAGTTTCACTGGTGAGCGTCACCTGCTCACCATTAGCAGCTGTGAATCTCTAGGCAAAGGATGACAATACGAAGAGGAAGGGGTGCCTAGGAAGAATTATACATCTAAGGTTGATAGTGGAGAATGTGTTTGACACTTTTGTGGCTTAGTCTGGCCACATGCTCTAAAGGTAATGGGCTCTAGAATTTTTGCCTCAAAGAGAAAGAAAAATATTGATGTAGAAGTTAGGAACACTTCCAACTTCAAGCAGCAACAGCAAAATAATCTGTTTTAGAAAAGAGGCAAGTGGTTGCTGGCATTGATTTATCAATCAATGATGCCGTCAAAGGCCAGATTCTTTCTCTCTGCTCTGCATTGACTGTTTGTCCTAGCACTGGTCTTGCTCAAGACAGGAAGAGGGGAGAGAGCAACATGGTGTCAGTTATCAGGAAAGAAAAGCTGTCTCAGAAACCTCCATGAAACTTATGCTTGCAATTCGTTGGCCAGAAATAGAACACACAGCCATGTCCAGCTGCAGGAGAAGCTGGTAAACCAGGTGCCCGATTTCCTGACCTCAAGAGTGGGAGAATGAAAGAGAGAACGAGGTTGAAACTGGTTTGGGGTTAATAGCCAACATGGTCAGCCACACTGACCAAGTGTGAATTGGAAGATGTAACCAAGACCCAGATGTGGAACTCTGACATACACAACGGTGGATCTCAAGTGTTGGGTAGTGGTTTCTTGGGTCTCTCTCTCATCTTTGTACAATACTGTCGTCAGTATTTCATGCCATACTATAACATATTAACATAAGAGTGTCAAGAGATCTCTTGCACTGAAGAATTTTATAGTAATATCACTGTCGATACAGTACTAGTATCCTAGTTTTCAGGTTCAATATAATATTCAATTTTTATACACTGTGAGGTCNGGTGTCAGTTATCAGGAAAGAAAAGCTGTCTCAGAAACCTCCATGAAACTTATGCTTGCAACTCGTTGGCCGGAAATAGAACACACAGCCATGTCCAGCTGCAGGAGTAGCTGGTAAACCAGGTGCCCGACTTCCTGACCTCAAGAGTGGGAGAATGAAAGAGAGAACAAGGTTGAAACTGGTTTGGGGTTAATAGCCAACATGGTCAGCCACACTGACCAAGTGTGAATTGGAAAATGTAACCAAGACCCAGCTGTGAAACTCTGACATACACAACGGTGGATCTCAAGTGTTGGGTAGTGGTTTCTTGGGTCTCTCTCTCATCTTTGTACAATACTGTCGTCAGTATTTCATGCCATACTATAGCATATTAACATAAGAGTGTCAAGAGATCTCTTGCACTGAAGAATTTTATAGTAATATCACTGTCTATAGCTGAAGAATTTTATAGTAATATCACTGTCTATAGAGTACTAGTATCCTAGTTTTCAGGTTCAATATAATATTCAATTTTTATACACTGTGAGGTCTAAGAATATCTTTACAGGAACTGCCAATCACTGGCAGATCCAGGCAAGATTTTTTTTCTGAAATAGGAATTCTCATGCATTCAGTGGTTTATGTAAAAAGCCTGTTTAGAGGTGCCTTCAACAGGGTTGGAGAAGCAGATTAAGACAAAGAGAACAGGAGAAAACAGTAACCAGATGGGGGAGCACTTTTGAAAGATGACAGAGCCCTCAGGAATATTACCTGAGGGTATTATAGAAGGTAGATTTGATAAAGCTGTAAAGAAAGAAATTGAGCCTGGGAGAGTATAATTTTTAAGAAAGGTGGGGTGGGTAGAAGATACAACTTTTAAATTTAGAAAGGCAAAGCACTGGTATTGAATGTGTGTGTGCCCACCCCCCTCCCCTATTCATATGTTGAAATCCTAACCCCCAAAGTGGTGGTGTTAGGAGGTGAGGCCTTTGGAAGGTGACTAGGTCATAAGGGTGGAGCCCTCCTGGGTAGGATTAATGCCCTTATAAAAGAGACACAGAGGACTTCTTTCCCCTTCTGCCATGTGAGGTTACAGCAAGAAGACAGTAGTCTATGAACAAGGAAATGGGCCCTTACCAGACACCAAATCTGCGGCACCTTGATTTTGGACTTCTCAGCCTCCAGAACTATAAGGGATAAATGTCTGTTGTTTAGGGCCCGCCCGTGGCTCACTCGGGAGAGTGTGGTGCTGATAGCACCAGGGCCACGGGTTCGGATCCCACATAGGGATGGCCAGTTAGCTCACTGGGTGAGCGTGGTGCTGACAACACCTAGTCAGGGGTTAAGATCCCCTTACTGGTCATCCTTATAGAAAAAAAAAAAATGTCTGTTGTTTAAGCCATCCAGTTAAGATATTTTTGTTACAGCAGTCAGAACAGGAATTATTATAAGTAAACTAAAATTTGCTTTTTATCTTTAAATGTTTAGAGTAATTATAATGAAAGTGTAATCATAGTATCTGGATTTCATCTGCCTGGTTCTCCCTGTCCAATATTTCTAGATCCAATAGAAATATAGAAAGAAGATAAGAACACAAACTAAAACATTTTTCTTGTTTTAACATGTCGTTACCCACAGTGTGTTGACTTTCATCCTAGGTCTGGATCCTCACGGTTGTGAAATGGCTTTCAGAATTATTATTGCAGCTCTAGGAATTATTCTCTCATAATTTCTTCAAAAGGTAGGAGGAAAGACGGCTCTCTTCTTCGTGCATCTCTTTCTTTTAATTAGTGAGGAAACTTTCCCTAGATTTTCCTTATTTTTCAATGGCTGTAAATGGTCTGTATACCTGTGCTGTAGCTGAAAGGAAGCTGTTTTTAAAAAACAAATAACTGTCATTTGCAGCTTTGTTGTGGGAGGCAGTTTCTATCAAACAACCTGAGCAGGGAGGGGAATGGCCTTTGTGCAGGGAACCTTGTGGGTGAGAAAACAAAATTGCTTCATTAACAGATTTGTTAGCTTCCTGTAGATGTTTCAATAAAGCAAGTCAGATTTCTAAACCTGACTTCGTATCAGAATAGGTATTCCAGGTATTTCCTATCTCTTGAGAGGAATTCCAGCCTATTAACTGACTCCGTGGAACAAGACCGTGATTATCAACCTGAGCTAGCTCTCCTGCCACCATGCTTTTGCACCCTAAGAAGG
>NW_007736298.1:60101-62112 GCF_000696425.1 Galeopterus variegatus | reverse complement strand
AATAAACCTCTGTTCTTTATAAATTACTCAGTCTCAGGTATTTCTGTTATAGCAACACAAACAGACTAATACAGTATGAATATTGATCCATTCCATTATTTGATAGTGTAGGGGAGGAAATATAATTTTTTTCTCAATCTTTATAAATCTTAGCTGGAATAGGCCCCTGTAACAAAAGATAGATTAACGAGAGAAAGACAAATAGAAGTCTGTGAACATGTATATTTCACACATACATGGGAGACACCCAGGGAATGAGTAGCTCTCAGCAAGGAGGCTGTGAATTCCAGCTTATTTAGCATCTTCAACAAAGTGCAGTGCATTTTTTAAGAAGTGGCAAGACA
Organism: Galeopterus variegatus; assembly: GCF_000696425.1. Taxonomy (NCBI): domain Eukaryota; kingdom Metazoa; phylum Chordata; class Mammalia; order Dermoptera; family Cynocephalidae; genus Galeopterus; species Galeopterus variegatus. Next base: position 61,768 of record NW_007736298.1, on the reverse strand, counting down.
AAGGAAAAAGACTTTCAGTCTTTCGGGGCAGCAAATTGAGAGAAGGCAAATAAATGGCATAGAAAGGCTAGTTAGTAAAAGTTGTTAATGTAGATTCCCCTGGTGCCATCCACAGGCCAACAAGGGTCTAAAGTTATCTACAGTGGTTAACCTGTGTTCGTGTGTGTGCGTGTGTGTGTGTGTGTGTGTGTGTGTGTGTGTGTGTGTGTTGGGGGGGACGAGGGAACAGGAAGAGGAGGTAGGGGACGTGGGATAACTTTTATCTTTGAAAATCTATGTCCTGTTTTTAGGCTAAAAGAAGGAGGGCAGAGAGCTATCCTGCATCTGCTTCTTCTAAATTGTCTTCAGCTCTAAACAATTCTTATACAAAAGAGGCATATTTGGGGGTGGCATATTCTGATTTCCCACAATACTAAGAAAAAAACCCTTGATTTTGTCAAAACTAAATTACTCTACTATGCTTCTGGATTATATTTGCTGTGAGAAATGCTGACAACTGCTTTAACTTTTGGGGGGATAAAAATATTTTATAGAGATTTACTAAAACATCCCTCAATAAAGGAAAATATTGCTATATAGCAGGTAAGGCCTTCGCAGTCACAGGATTCAAATATGCAGAAATGTCACTTTCTGTCTTTATTAATCTGTAACTAAATTTAGTGGTGGATGAAACTACAATGGCCAGTTCAAGGTAACTCAGTTACTTGCAGAGTTAAAACTCCATCTCTATTGGGTAACCACTCAGTCAAATCTGGGACTCTTCCCCTCCCTGTTCACCTTCTCTTCTTTTCCCTGGTGGTGAGCCAAGATCGTGGAGAGGCTCCTGTATCATGTGGCCATGCTCTGTTCCCATTTGCTTCCCATGACCGGAGTTAATCTCTGCTCCCAACCCCCACCTCTACTCCTGTCTTTTAGTTCATGCTCCAGCTTCAGCTGCTGATGTCTGAGGTCATTTCCATGGCCTTCAGTTTCAAGGTCTAGCATTTTGTTTCTTTTTTGACCCAACCACAAGCTTGTTCTGGTCTCTGGTCCTCTTAGCACTTCTGCTTCCCCTACCTTCCAACCCCATCACTGGGGTCTTAGAAACCCTTGCCCGCTTTCCTACCTGGGTGGGGTATACAGGACTTTCTGAGATAAACAGGTCTATTCATAAAAATAATGGTGACACAATTAAGCGTACATATCTAATAAGAAACTTCTTGCCCATGAGCTCTTGCAAAATCCCTAACGTACTTCTACCAAGTTGCATGAAAGCTGTGATTATGATAGAGGAAAATGAGAAATTAGTGTTGCTTCCAACAGTACAAATACTGCTCTGGGAAAGCAGAAAGAGTTTGATCCTCTCTTCTTAGATAAAGGAACAAAGTCAGAGATAAGATAGAGTTGCCTTGGGAAAAAATGGTTTGCTTTCAGTCATGTTCCCTCCTGGGAGCCTGACTAGCCTTTTGGGATTCAACGCTCAGGGCTAAGCCAGTATTGCTTTTTGTGCCAGTGACCTTTGCATATAAAGCGTACAGCTTCTGAAATGAAAAGCTGCTGAATATTAACTATCGCCGCATTGAATCAGGGCTGTGTATTTAAACTGAAGTTTCTCACTTTTAAAATCACATGGGAAGAAAAAGCTGAAAGATTTTCATCACCATTTCTGAGTGTTCTTTCATGTCAGT
>NW_007736298.1:52738-59698 GCF_000696425.1 Galeopterus variegatus | reverse complement strand
ACATGGGAAGAAAAAGCTGAAAGATTTTCATCACCATTTCTGAGTGTTCTTTCATGTCAGTTAAAGGAAGAGTTATGAATAATGATAGTCTCCATATTTAAATACACACCATTTTGAAAGTTAAAATTTACATTAGAAAGAAGTTTTGCATGGATAGAAACCTATTATTAAAGGAAAAACTTTAGACAAAATAAACTCAACAGAGTTTATGTGAGCACTAAAGGATTCATGGCTTGGGCAACACTCAAAACCAGGAGAGGTTCAGAGAGCTCCACTTAACAGCTTGAGCTTTTATAGGCTGAACATGGAAGCAAAACAAAACAAAAATTACTTGATTGGCTACAGCTAGGTGTTTGCATTATTTGGGTATGATCTAGTGGAAAAATCCCTAGTTAGAGGTTAGTTGGCAGTTTTGGTTGGTTAAACTTGTTTCACTTTACTGTTTATATTAAATTGAGTTTTGGTTTGCTTACATAGGAACCCAAGTTGCTAGAGCTACTTCAGACTAATGGCCTCCCAACTAATAATTTTAACACTTAATAATGTTAATGGGGGTGGGGTGGGGTGGCAGGGGTTGTTTAAGTTTGGGGCTGTCTTGACGGAAGAAACTTGGTAGGGAGACCTGAGTTGCTGTTTTGGCCTCTAAAACTGATGTACAGTATTTGTGACCTTAAGCAAGTCACTTAATAGGATCTGTATCTTCGATGAGTCAAGGACCTACCTTGAAGTTGTTTTGAGGGATAAGGCAGACAGACATATTGTCTGAATGACTGGAGCTTCTCAGCAGGGTGGTGCTGCAGAAAGAGCAAATCTGACTTTCTTGTGTGCTGGTGAACCTGATATTAACCCATCAGAGCTGGAAGAGGGGTCTCTGCTGAGGGGTCTCCTCACCAGAGACTTGATTCGTGAGTGTAAGAGGAAGAAAGCATGGAGTAAGCAAAGCAGGGTTGAGGGTAGTTACAGAGGTCCCCTGGGGTGCTGAACTTGTACGTAGGGGACTTCAGATTAGAGACTATCAAGTTCAACACGTTTGGATTCCCCCCCCCCACTGGGTTGTTCTCAAAGGGAAAGAAAAAAATACTTTTTCTTTACCCATCTGGACCCTACAAATTACGGCAGTAAACAACAGACTACCAAGAGAAACATAAACAAGTTTATTGGCATTTGCATTACACATATATGGGGGGCGGTACTCAGGGACAAGTAACTCAAAAGGCTGGTTAGAATTTGGGTTTATATGGCATCTTAATAAAAGAACAGTAATTTTTTAGAGAAGTGACAAGAGAAAGGAAAAGGACTTTGGACTTCTGGGGCAAATATAAAAGGAAGGTAAGTATACAGGAAACTAATGGCAGATAAGGGCTATTTTGTAAGGTTTGTTATGTAGATTCCTCTGGTTTAGACTGTAAAGTCTAGGGTTACAGTCTCCATAAAGTTGCCTCCTGGTGGTGTTGGTGAAGAATTGTCCTGCCCTTTTGTAACTGGTAACCAAGCACAGCTGCTCCTTCGCCTGGAAGTAAAGGACTCAAGATTCCTCTGGTTTAGACTGTAAAGTCTAGGGTTACAGTCTCCATAAAGTTGCCTCCTGGTGATGTTGGTGAAGAATTGTCCTGCCCTTTTGTAACTGGTAACCAAGCACAGCTGCTCCTTCGCCTGGAAGTAAAGGACTCAAGAGTCCAATGTTTATGTACAGTTTGGAAGCTCTGTTATTAGGAAGTGCAACCTGGGAGACAGTTTTGACTGCAAACTGTCTCAGAGGATCGAGAGCCTCAGCAAGGGCTTATAAAGCGAAGAGTGTGGGAAACAAAAGGCGGAGTTCCATCCCATCAGAAAGCTGCTATATGAGATCTTGCTGGCTCTACGCTTTTTTTTAAATCTCGGGCCGGTTCTGTAACCCTTTGTTTGGAATTCTTTCATTCATCCTGGGGTGTGAGTGTTGTCCTGCTCCCACAAGCGGGATGGTGTTACCGAGCTCCCGGACAGCTGTGACTTCAAAGGGAAGAACGGTTAGTTTTGTAGGCTACTGATGAACTCTTACTGTCTTCCTTCCTTCTAAGCACCGAGGTCTGTGCATTTCTCATGAGCTATGCTGCCCGTTAAGGTCGCAAAAGGAAACTTTTTATACTTGGCTTCTACTTGAAGCTGCACTTTACTGCATAGCTCCTTCAAGTTCAGTTATCTACGACTGTTCGCTGAGCTTAAGGCTAATTGTCTATGACCATTTGCTGACGTGGGCTCTTACACTTCCTGGCAGAAATGGGGAGGTAAAAAGAGTTTTTCTTCTGTCCACTTCTTTTCAATTGTCTTCAAATCAAAATGATCCTTATGTCACAGTGGCGTGTTTTGGGGTGGCGTCTTCTGCTATTCTTCACTCTGAAGAGTTTCTTTGAGGGATTCAGCCATGATGTTTGAAGCTTGCAGCTGTGTGACACTTGATTAGAAGGCATTGTGTTCTCTGCTCCAGGAAGCCTCAAATCCCAGACTCAGAGAGAGGAGAAGGATGTGGGTAAAACTGCATTGTGTTCGTGGCAATTGAGAGTGTAAGTGAGAGGACAGTGGTGGGGAGGAGTGGAAGCAAGCCAGCAGGAGAGCAGAAGAGAGAGTGGGGTGCAGGGAGAGACTCAGGAGGGCCATTGGGACCCTCTTGGCTGGAGATCAATTCTTCCAGTCTGGAGGCCAGAATTAGGATAGAGTTTGGAGGAGAAAGAAGTTTGAACGGAGTGAAACTGAAGCATACCCTATAGAGTTCCCAGGGAGCTGGCTGTTCCCGAAGAAGCCTTTGGGCAACAGAGGTTACCCAGGACTCCAAATGACCCCACCCCTAAGATATATGAAGTTTTTTGAGTCCTAAAAGGTCTAGATTTCATAGAAAATAATAACAATATTTGTTAAGTGCTTCCATGTGTACTCAATGTGATAAGCCTCGTTTATGCTCTGTCTCATTTGACAATCACAACCTTTACAATGAATATTATCCTCATTTTACAGAGGAGGAAATTGAAGTTTAGAGAGGTAGAAATAAGTGGCCCAAGACTACCAGCATATAAGCCAGTAGAGATTCCAATCCAATTCTCATTTCAAATTCATATTTTAATCATTACACTACACTGCCTTCCAATGGGCAGGTTCTGACCTAGGGAAGAAGCAGGGACTTGTTCACTTGAGAGGTCAGTGGCCATGTATAATGGCAGGGTCTAAATTCAGGGATCACACAGCATCTGAGCTGGGGACAGAGGTAGGGCGAGGGGAGGGGTGGCTCTACGCACCTGGAATCTGCCCCTGGGACCTGGTCTAGGCTCCTCCTTTGAGTTACATCTATTCCATGATTTTTCTTAGTGAAGTTGCCCATTCCAAGCTCATTGTCAGGATCAGAAACAATGACTGAGTAAGAGAAAAAAAAAAAAAAAAAAAAACAAGGAAGGAGATCGGGCTGGGGGAGCAGCAGGCACTGAGTATGACTAGCATGGTCCTGTTCTCAGTGCATTTGTGATCTCAGGGCTGAATTTCTCTGTCCCTTTCAATTCTTACCCTCCTAACAGCCCTGGGCTTGTGGAGTCAAAGGACAGGACAGGAAGACCAGGACCAGGGGTCTAGTTAGATGACAGATATTCATTCAGGCAGAAAAGGAGACTGGATAATGTAGGGAAGGTGTGTACGGATGGTGAGTCCAGGTGGGGAGGCAGAACCCATAGTCAAGAGGGTGGGGTAGTATCTCCATGGTCAGGGAGAACCAAGCAGCAGATGGGTTTGGAGCAGGTAGGAGGAGTCTGTGGACCCATGGCATTATCAGTGTCAGAAGAAAGCACAGATAAATTTCAGAAAAGTAAGCCAGGATAGAGCACTTTATACTTGAACAGAAATAGCAGACAAGCTAGTGGGCTCTAGGTGCCATGTTTTGGCATCTAGCCCAACTATGCAAGTCCTCAGAGACACCCCCAAACCCAGACGGACCACTGACTCCGGGACAGAATCTACCTCCCTCGCTGCTCTTGGCTGGCACACTCTGCCAGTTTGGGTAGAAAAACTGACCACGAGAGGGCAGTAGGGAACCATGGATGCCCTCAGGAGATTACTGCAGAGGGCTGGGTGCTCTAGGGTGGCCCAATATCTAGACAGAAAACAACCCAGGCAAAATGACACTGATTCCTCAGCCCCACCCTGGACAGTCTGATTATGGAGACTGTGTGGGGGCTGGCAGTCTGAATTTTTAACACAGCCCACGTGATATGGAAACTGCTCCCCTAAAGTATGCAGAATCTTTTATACACCTCCCTTAAACTGGGATGACAAACATGATTGTTAGGAGAATAATATCTGATAAAATGTTTTATTGGGAAAATAGATCATGTAACAATAAATATATAAAACATACGCTCATTTCAAAGAAGAATTAAAAAGCAAATAGCTGTGCAGAAACCTCTTAGGTTAAAAAATAGGATGTTGCCAGCAATCTGGAAGCCCCTTGTATGCCCCTCTCACCTCACCCCGACCTCAGAGGTAACCTTAACGTGACATTTGTGGGGGTCACCCCCTTCCTTCTCCTGAAAGATTAACATTGTTTTTTATCCCTAGTTAATATATTATTTAGCTTGGGTTAAATTTAAATTTGTAATAAAAGGAATGCTTTTGTTTTTTTCTTTTTGGTTAGCAATATGTTTGTGAGATTTACCCATGTGTTGCATGTGTTTGAAAGTCATTACCCTGTATGAACAAGCGTTCATGATTTCTTCTCTTCTGCTGATGGACATTTAGGGAGCTCCCAGGTTTTATTTTATTTTTCTTTTGCTATTATGAACAATGCTGTTGTGAACAGTCTTGCTTATGGAGAATTTTTCGACTTTTTCTAGGATATATACCTAGGAGTGGAATTGCTGGGTTTTTGTACATGCATGATAAGCACTAACCATAAACAAAAATGACTGATAAATTTGATCACATCAAAATTAGAAACTTTCTAAAGATGGTGAAATGGCAAACCACATACTGGGATAAAATATTTGCAGTACCTGTATTTGATAAAAAAAATCATCTAGAGTATATAAAGAACCTTGAATCAATATGAAAAAAGCAGAAAACCCAGGAGGAAAATGGGCAAAAGTCATGTGCACTTCACAAATGAGGAAATCCAGAAGATCACTAAAAGTGTTAAAAGATGCCCTGCCAATTAAAGCCACAATGAGATACCAGCTCATAGCTCACAGATTGTTCAACATTAAGAATCAGCCAATATCAGGTATTGTTGAGGTTATGGAACAATAGAAACTCTCAGTCTTTGCAAAGTAAATTGACAGAATCACTTTGAGAAATACTGATACTCTCTAACTAATCCTCCTGAAGCTCTGGTATGGGAGAACAGGTTGCAGATGGGATGGAGTCTGAGGAGTGGCCAGGGCTGAAGTGGGTCTGTGAAGGGGAGCTGGTGGAGGGGCTGTGGGAGGCTGTTGCCTCGGGGAAGCTGTGGGGTCATGGATAGGCATCCCCTAAGGGACCTGGGGCAGCGATGGGTCAGCAGGGCCAGCAGTCTGGGAGAAGAGCCAGATATGGAACCAAGAAGAGTGGGCCACCCTGGACCCCACAGGGCACCTCAGCTCATCACAAGGGTCTTCAGGGACAGACGGCTCCTGCTTCACTCCTGCTTCCCAAATCTCCTCTAAATCTGTCCTTTGGCCCACTCTACCCAGGATATACAGGAAAGGGGACTCTGGGAATGTAGTTTTATCTGTACTCATATTAGTTCCGTATTATTGCTGTAATAAATCACACAAATGTAGTGGTTTAAAAATGCAAATATATTAGCTTTTACAGTTCTGGACATCAGAAGTCTGAAACAAGTTTCACTGGGCTAAAACCAAGGTACTAAGGGGTCGGACTCCCTCTGGAGTCTCTGGGGGAGAAACATTTTCTTGCCTTTTCCAGCTTCTAGAGGCTTCCTGCACTCTTGGCTCAGGGCCCCTTCACCTTCAAAGCACATCACCCAGCCTCTGCAGTGGTGGTCACATCTCCTTTCCGATTCTGATCCTCCTGGCTCCCTCTATATGAGCCCTTTGGTTAGATTGCACCTACTTGGATAATCCGAGGTAATCTTCCCATCTCAAAATCTTTAATCAAATCTGCGGGATCCCTTTTGCCACATAAGGTAGCATATTTGCAGATGCCAGGAATTAGAATGTGGACGTGTTTGGGGGCTGTTGTTCAGCCTACTCCATTGTCATGGCCAAGTTGACATCAGCATGGTCCAGCCTCCTTCCCCCATCAAACTGGGTGTTTCTCAACTTGCTCACCTAGGTTCTCACACAGTGTATGGGTCTGTCCTTGCAGCGGGGGGTTGTGTTGGTAATTCATAGATTCTCGGTACTTAAGATATTTCTGGACTTTTTCTTTCTCTCTCAGGCCTTGTGGCTGTCTCATTTTTCGGCTCACCCACCTATATTCTGGGGTTGTGGGAATTCCTTTTCCCCTAGTTTTGTTGAAGATTCAACAAGCGTTTTTATTTCATGATCCTAATTGCTATGTCTGTTTTTTATGATTTGGGGAGGTTAAATAAAACTCTTCCGTGTCTAAATTCTTGATACCTGAATGAGTTGTACTCTTGTTATGGTTTTGAACCAATGGACAGAGCAGAGATTTTTATATTGAAGCTAGAGCATAGGTACTACTATAAAGATTAATGAAGATTTTCAAAAGACCCTCTCTGAGAAAGGACTTCCTAGCCAATCTCTTCCTGAACTATGCCCTAAAATATGACTCAGCATAAACTTCAAAGCTGAGTAGTTATTTATGCAACTAGTAATAAAATTGGATGTGAGGGTGATGTGGCCAAGCCATCCCTCTATTATGGTCAGAAATAAAATTGCGAAGGTTTAGGGTCAAGATAGTTTTTCAGTTAAAATAGCAGTTAGAAATAGCTGTTTTAAAGATTCTCAAGCAAGGTGTTTTGATTTCTCAGTGCCCTATAAGTGT
>NW_007736298.1:50430-51370 GCF_000696425.1 Galeopterus variegatus | reverse complement strand
GGAGCTCTGCTGGGCTCCTGCATTCGTCAATGCTGTTCGTCTCCCTTCCACCTGGAAAATCAGGCCCCTTGGGAGTTTCTGTACCTGGTCCCTATCCTCAATCATCTCCAGATGATTCTGTCATTGGAATTATGCCATCAGAACAAATTCCTACACAAAGCAAACTCTTCAACATATTTGTTTACAATATAACTCTTCCTGGTTTTATACAGTTCTGAGCTAGTTGTGTTTCTCAGTGATGAAGCTGCTAAACACAATTTTTTATTTATTTCAACATCAGGTGCAAATAGTGTATATACTAAAGGAATTACCATGTTGCTAATATCTGTGTATTCATCAAGTTGAAAAATAAGTTGCTAGCATTATAGACCAGCTGTAAAGAAAAGAGCCTGCACTGGAGCAGTGGAAGCAGGGATGTGGAGAAGCACATACATCCAGGCAGTATCTAGGAGGTGAAGGTGCAGGAGTGAGGTGAGGCTATGGGGGTGAAAGAGGAGAAGATGGCAGAGATTGCTTTCAGGTTTCCCCTCGGATGACTAGATGGACGGTGGCACTAGTAAATAGCATAGAGCATATAGGAGGAAGACAAGGTTTAAGCAGAGGTGATTAGTTTACTTCTGTGTGATGTGCTGAGTGTGAGGTACCTGTTATGATCATTCATCGTCGTTTGCCTGAACTGTGCTGATTTATGTCTGCTGCCCTAGCTTTATTAGTAATAGTGCCCTCTTTCCTCTCAACACCCCCCCAAACAAGCAAACAAACAAAACAAAAAGAAAAAGGAAAAGAAAAAGAAAAGTACGTGGCTAGCTTCATTTGTTCTTAAACTTGGTCTTCCAGGTTGCCAGCAAGTTCCTATCCATGCAACATTATGTTCTCATTAGAAGTGATTCCAGAGTTCCCTTCTTTGCTGCAGATTTATCTGAAATTTCCAAGAAAACAT
>NW_007736298.1:40474-50025 GCF_000696425.1 Galeopterus variegatus | reverse complement strand
GACAAGGTTTAAGCAGAGGTGATTAGTTTACTTCTGTGTGATGTGCTGAGTGTGAGGTACCTGTTATGATCATTCATCGTCGTTTGCCTGAACTGTGCTGATTTATGTCTGCTGCCCTAGCTTTATTAGTAATAGTGCCCTCTTTCCTCTCAACACCCCCCCAAACAAGCAAACAAACAAAACAAAAAGAAAAAGGAAAAGAAAAAGAAAAGTACGTGGCTAGCTTCATTTGTTCTTAAACTTGGTCTTCCAGGTTGCCAGCAAGTTCCTATCCATGCAACATTATGTTCTCATTAGAAGTGATTCCAGAGTTCCCTTCTTTGCTGCAGATTTATCTGAAATTTCCAAGAAAACATTTTTCTTGCAATTTTTTGCTGCTTTCTTAGCAATCACATATAGAGGTTTAATGTTGCTAAACTAAAATTCTATATGTGATAATATATATGTAGTATATATTGTGCTAATTTATATGTAGTTTGCAAAATACTACTGTTTAAATTGAAAATACTGAGCATTTGCTTCTCTTAGCTCTTCGACTCAGTACCCTTTCTTTCAAATAATTGTTTTGAGAGTGAACTTTTAAAAAAAGTTTCTTATATATAAATACCACTTAAATTTGGATGGTTTCTTTGTCCCATTAGCCAGTTCTTCTCTGCAAGTAACACTGTGGTTTTAGCACTTTATCTTCAATATGGCTATAAAATCTATAGAGATTTTTAGATTAAAACTAAGTAAGAACCACTTATTTTCATTTCTTTGGAATCACTTCCATATTCAGCATCTGGTTTCTAACTACACCATATTCAGTAAAGTGTGTCTTAACAAGAAAAGACATTGAGCATCTATATCTATGCTTAGAAAATAGCAATTGGTTGGGCCGACCCTGTGGCTCACTCGGAAGAGTGCAGCGCAGGGAGCACTGAGGCCACGGGTTCAGATCCTGTATAGGGATGGCCGGTGCACTCACTGGCTGAGCGCAGTGCGGGCGACAACAAGCCAAGGGTTATGGTCCCCCCCCCAAAAAAAGAAAGAAAATAGCAATTGGTAAGTGTATAGTTGGATTCTGGTAAATTTACATTTTCTACATTTTTTACAGTGATCATGTATTTCTTGAATCAGAAAAGTATGATTGATTGTTTTTAAAAAATACCCAGGGAGGCTTATTTTCACCATTTATCAATTAGGATCAAAAATAGGTAATACAAATTTAACTTTTTAAATTTAGTTAATAATGATAGCTATAAATTAAAAATTATGCTTGATTAAAAAGTAAAATGGTCATAAAAACAAGTTAGAATCCTCAAATGCTGATGTTTTCCCAAAACTATATGCATCATTGGCTTCTCGATGGCCCCATTCTACCTCCCACGTGTTGTGCACAGCTCGTGCCTCCTGGGATAGCATGCGAGTGTGACAACAGGGGAACAAGCCTCCACCCTGTTCAATGAGATGGCTGCACAGACCACATGCTTGGATGCTGCAACAACATCATATTGCCATAAATGTATCTAAACTGGTATTCTCACCTTCCATACATATCAGACAATGCAGGGGCAGAGAGTTCTGCAGGGCGGACTAGCACTGACATATAAGATTTTATACTCTCTTATTCTGGGGAAAACATATCACTACTAAATATTCTTTTGTCTGGCTGGATGTTGCTGAAATACTCCAACCTTCCTCTACACACACACACACACACACACACACACACGAGCATGCACCAAGGTTGCGGGGGCAAGTGAAGGAGAAGCTTGTTGTCTGTCTGATTCTATCCGTTTCTTTCTCTCTTCTTTTTCCTACATGTCTCTGGGGTTAAAGGAAATGACTTTTTTCTTAACTTTTTTTTTTTATTTCCTGTACAGACTTTTCTAGTCCTGTTTGGATTTTCTTATGTTAAAGAAGGAGATCAAAGAATTTGGAATAACTTTCTCTCCCTGAATAAAGCTTGGTTTTCAAGCTTAGTGTTTTTCACAAAATCCTATTTTGAGTAACTAAAGCTGTTATTTGAAATATTGATTTTTTTTTCCCACTTTAGATTTCTGCTATAACAATCTTAATCCTAAAGACAGATAATGGCTTGGGCTGCCTAGGGAGAAAGGCATGTGTCACCCAAAATATGAAGAGAAAAGAACACATTGACATTTTTTCTGACTCTGTCTTTACAGAGCTCCATCAGTTGACTTCTAACAAAAGGCTTTGCGGCACTCTCTATAAGTTGCGGTTTGCCTGCCATATGTTTTAGCAGCCCTGGCCACGCATGTTGCCTCTTATGGCTCTCTGAGGACCCTGTGTCTGGGCTATCTGTCATGATCAGTGTTTCCTCCATTAATACTCCAGCTACAGTAGTTCTGGGCTTTCTCTTTAATCTCTTCCTGCCTCTTGCCACCAGGGACACTCTTACCCACCACAGGAAGTCTCCAATTCATAAATGGTATATGTTTGGAACATCTGTAAGTGTAGCGTTTGAAACCCAGAACTCATTTTTCCATAGAGAGAATGTTATAAGTGTGTGTTAGGTCTCCAGGTCAACCCACAAAGGCTCATTCAACTCCTAGTACAGGTAATGAATTTTCCCTTTGCTCCGTGTATATATCATAGAATTATAGAATGTCAGAGCTGAAATAGAATTTAGAACATGGTGCTCTACCCTGGTAACAAAGTTGTTTTCTGCTGTATTCTATTACAAATATCCCATATTCCATCTACATTAGATGTTAAGTAGAGTTCTGTGATTTAGCCTGGAAATCCAATCACCCTTTATAACACTGTAAATCCAAGAGTTATAAAACAGGAGTGGCCTTGCCACGGAGAACTTCTCCTTGGCTACTTTTCTTTATATCCTTTGAGACACTCTGCAAGGATCAAGCCATTGTCAGCGATATCCCTACCTCTGTGTGCACAGATATGGCCAATACTTATGCACCTTAAATCAATATGACCATGGGAGCCACCATCAAGGAAACCAAAGGGTCCAGGTGTGGGAGTAGAGGTGGGAAGGAACACCTCCTGGTGTTGATCGAGCCGAGCATACTTCCATCATAGGAGGCCCTGTTTCCTGTCTTTCTGTCTGAGATGATTTTCCCCACCACGTGCTCTCTCATTTCCTCAGCTCTTTGCTCAGTGAGGCCCTCAGCGGTGGTCCTGTCTATACCAGTGCCCCCTGGAACTCTTGGTCTCTGCTCCTGCCTTGCTTTTCTCCACAACGTTTTCATTTGCTCCTTTGTCGGATTCCTTACCTGACATTTACCCACCCCCAACCCCCACTGCCAACCCTAACGTAAGTTTCATGAGGGGAGAATTTTTCTCTTTTGTTTGTTGTTATACCATGACCGCCAAGAACACTGTCCATGCAGCACATGGTAGAAAATCAGGAAGTACACTTGTGAGTGAAAGAGTGAAGCAAGCACTGGGCTTGATGTTCTACGTATGTTATTTCACTTACTACCCAAAGCACTCCTGTGAGGTAGGCTCCTTTCTTTAGTAGCAGATGAGTGGCAGAATGCTCTTAGTGTTAAAAGCAACTTTAGCAATACAGTTTTGTGATTAATATATTCATTTTATCAGTTTCTAATTGTTACGGTTTATTTTTTTGAGTCAGTAAAATTCTCTAACATTCCCTAGAGAAAAAAATTGAACTAAAAGAAATTCTCTTTGGATTGAGTTATTAAAATGGGGAAAGAATCATACTTCAAAGTGGTTTGTCTCCAAGAAATATCTTAAGGGCAATTTTTATCCAACCTGACTTAATTGAAGTCCATAAATCTCAAGTGAATAATCACTAAGTGCTGGATGGGGAGAATATAAGGTCCCTGTCCTCAAAGACCTTTGGAGGCATCATCTTATACTGGAAACTAATACATCTTATTCATCCGTTCATTTATTTATCAAATATGACTTCTGCCCTTGAGGAATTCTATTCCAGAAGGAGAGACAGCTTTGTAAAAGATTGTGGATAACACAGTGAATTAGTAGTCACAGAGAAGTCTGTATAAAATTCTATGAGGACTGTGGAACTATAGGTTTACCATTCTTTTCATTTTTGGTTATAATCAAGGTTGCATATCAAACTCTGTGAGTGTTGCTGAAGTTACTTTCTTAAACATAGCATGGTTGGGCAAACTGGGCACTCCTATACATTGAGATATATGCATCAGACCATAGAGAATGAAGCCCACATCAATAAAAGCAGATCTTCACTGGTGGCCCCGAAGTGAACTCACACACAAATGTTTCAGAAGGGGATTCAGAGCCATGCTTTGTTATATAACAGAAGTGATAATGACCTTGGAATCAGATGAAAAATGGATTTCAACATGGTTCTCTCTTAGCTGTGTAATTCTGGGTACATTACCTGCTATCTCAGGGTTTCCACATTTCACAGAATTGCTGTGAAGAAAGCTCCCAGCACAGTCTGATACTCAGTACTAGCATGTGCTCAGTAAATGCCGTGTAATGATAGCCACCCTGTTCCACTAGCTTTGGGGTAAGTTCTACATATGTCATCTAATCAACCAAACAACCTTCTAGGTATAATTATTCATGTCATATAGATGAAAAGCCCGAGAGTAAGAGAAGTCACATAGCTACTGAGTAGTTTAGCTGAGATTCACCCCAGTTTTATCCTCTTCCAAAATTAGTGCTCTTAAACATTATGTAAATAATTGGTTTTTAATTTCATCTGATTCTATAGGTTGATTAAGGATGTTGTAATATAAAATGAAAATGTGTGTACATGAATCTATATCAGTAAGTCCCGGAGTATAAACTTGTCTTTCCTTCACTAAGCCCTAATATTCATTGACAAGGTGTTACAACACACCACGATTTTATTTTTTGACAGTAGATGGCACTGCTGATTGTCAAAAGAGAAAAGGACTCCACTAAACACCAACCCCTTCTTAGCCATTAAAAAAAAAAAAAAAAAAAAAAAGGTCAAGGGGTCGGATCTTTCTACCAGCCAGGAACCAAAACAAAAAAATCAAAAATTAAAAATTAAAAAAAAACACAGTGAAAAGAAAGTAAAGATTTTCATGCCAATGAAGCATTGAAATTAAAAGTTGGAAACTGCTATGCAGTTGAGCTGAGCTTGTATGATTCATATGCATTTTATTTGGGACTCTAGGGGAAATCTCCTGGGTTATTTGCAAAATTTCATTATAAGGATTAAAACAAAATACAGTAAAATTTAATTATCCAGGTAAACAATAAATTTAGAGTTCTCTGTTATATTTTATTTCTACACAATAATTTCAGGAAGAGATGAATATAAGGCAACTGTGAATTTAGTTGACAAAAACCCACACGTATATGACTTCTGGAGTCCTGAAGGAAGTGCAGAGAAATATGGTGGTCAAGATGTAAACAAACTAATTATATGACCTTTGGGTAAGTCACTTAAGGTCTCAGGACATAAGTTTCCTTATCTGTAAAACTGAAATATTTCTTGCCTGATTCACATGACAGTTCCAACAATCAAATGCAGTCAAATGGTGTAAACACCTTGAGAATATTATAATGTCCTTTCCAAATAAGCCTTTTTTCACCTTGACCATATGTTCAACCCAAACTCCCATAAGTAAAATGATGACACAAAGAAAACTAAAATTCAAAATAAAACAGTTGTTGTATTCAATGTCCTCATTGGTCCAAGAACAATTTAGTAACCTTCTGTGTGTTAGATTCAAGTAAAAAAAGCGACTAAGTCATTTTCAACCGGAAAAGGAGTGTTTAGCTTACTATTCAGCTACCCAGAAAATGAAATAAAAGAACACTCGAGTCCAGAGCACTTCAGTTAATTGAGGTAGCCTATACTTTCCTCCTCTGTCGTCACTGTCTCTCCCCTGTAGGAGTGTGTGTGCCTGTGTGTGGAGGTGGCGGGGGCAAAGATGCTAAACAGACTTACCCGAGTACACTTAAGCTGTGGAGATGGTCATAATCCTGAACAAGCCTATTTGGAAACACTCCCTTGTTGTCCATGAGAGGCACAGATATTCACTGCACTCTTCTTTTAACAAAAGATTCCCAAACATTCGCTGATGGTGGAGGGTTGCCATTTCTGCTTCAAGAGCCTGGGCCCCTCGGGGCCCCTGATGCTGCTGCCCCAAGAGCAGAACACACCCCGCACACCAGCAGCCCTAGGGGCCAGCTTCAGCTTCGCAATTCCAGCCAAGAACGACCCGTTTCCAGGCTCCATTGTTTGGTCTGGGCTTTGGGGACCTAAAGCGTTCCTGCCACAGCATAGCAGTGACTGTCCAGCTTCTGTGAGCACAGTGAGCAGATTCTTGAACCTTGCCCCTCCCTCCTGCTTTTACAGATTCTATCGGCCTCTGGAGGTTTGGAGAAATACTTCCTCAGGAAGGAATCCCTACCTGGCCTTCATCAGGGCCACCATCATACGCCCCAGGGATAGTCCCTTCTAGCCTTATCACATTTGTGATAAGAGGTATTTGTGTAATTTGTTTACTCTCTCCCACTAGAGAGAAAGTTCAGGGGGATACAGAGCCAGTCAGTCTTTTTTCAGTACTGTGCTCCATACCTGGCCCAACGCTTAGCACAGAGGAGGTGCTCAGCAAAGAGTTGAATGAATGGAAGACTGACTGGCTTGAGCCTTCCTTGGAAAGGGCTGGCAGACATCAGACGGCTAAGCCAACCCACGGACTAAGTGGCCAAACTGACTGGCCTTTTCACCATCTCTTAGGCCATTTAAACTTGGCCTGGAGAGCACAGGCTTGTGGAGGACGCGGAGAGTTCCTAGTGCGTGCTCTCAGCTCTCCAGAGCCTTTCCTGCTAGCCCAGCCCCCACGAGCCAGCCTTGGGGGTGCCCCTTCCTCTTCTTTCCTTTATTGCCCCCTGTGGGGATGGGGCTGGCATGGAGCTTGATCCTAAGTAAAAGTCTGTTCTAACAGGAAGCAAATAATGTTCCTCCCCTGATGGAGGCATTTCCTTCTTCATGAAGTTACAAAGGGCTCTTTTCAGAGAGAAAGGGGGCCAGGAACAGCATGTGACCACACTGCCAGCTGCCTGTGTGGAGCCAGCACGCTCTGGAGGCCAGGCTTCCTCTCCTGAAGGGGCACTGGGCCCAGCCCTGAGACGGGCGACCCAGCCTCTCAGAGCCTCAGTCCCTTAACCTGCCTGACGCCAGCATCCTCTTGAAGCCCCCGGGGTCGTTGCGCAGGCCACCATTTTCTTTTCTTGGCTTCCTGGACACGGCAGCCTGCGTTTTTCTCCGTACTATTGCAGCCTCCCCTGCTGGATCCTCCTCTTCTTTGTGAACCCTTCACCCCCGGGTTCTCCAGAGCCCTGTCCTGAGCCCCTTTGCTCCAACCACACTCACTCCCTGGTGAGCACATTGAGCTTGGTGGCTATAAATCTCCTCTGTGTGCTGAGGAATCCCACACACTTAGTTCCAGCCCTGGACTTGCCCCTGATCCATCCAGGTTCTTAACTCCAACTACCGACATCTCCACTTGGACGGCTACTAGGTGTTGCACACTTACTAGCTCTAACGCTCTTGCTCCTGACTCCCTGCCCACCAGCTTGCCTCTGTCTTCATCCTCCCCACCTCAGCAAGTGGCTCAGACCCAAACTTTGCAGTCCTCCTTGACTCCTGTCTTCCCCATACCCCACATCTAATCCACAGCAAGACCTGTCAAAATGCATCCCTCATCTTACCTCCTCTTGCCGCTCTGTCTCAAATGGCCTTGGCCTAAAAGGAGACTGAGCCATACCACCTGGCCCCTGGAGGGCTGCTGTGGTCTCTGAGTTGTCCGCTTCCGCTGCTGCCCCACTGTAGGCAGTTCTCCACACAGCCCCCTGGGCGCTCTCTTACCTACCAGATCATGTCACCCTTGCTCAAAACCATCCAGGGGCTCCACTCACACGAGGATGAAACTTGGACGGTACACAACTGTCCAACAGGCCCCACCGGCTCCGGCCCTGCTTCCCTTTCTGACTTCAATTTGTGTGTCTGCTGCAGCCACACTGGCCTTCTCGGTGTTTCCTGGTTACTCAGCTGGTCACTGACTCCCTTTTGCCCTGTGTCCTGCCTCTGGAGTTCTGTCTCCCCAGGTCTTCATCTGGCTCTGCTCTTATGCTCTGGAGAGACTTAAAAGCCACACCGTTAGGGCAGTGGAGTTTGACCACCTGCTGAAAGGAGCCTCTCATTACTCTCCACCCCTCACCTGGCTTTGCTTTGGACACAGTATTTGTTGCTACCTGTGTAGGTTCTCAGGTAAAAACACAAGAAAGCCTGGTTGGAAGGTTTGGGAAGGCTCAGCTGCTCATAGCCGATAGCAATCATGAATTGCATTGGTTGGTGACAACTCTGTTGCCCCTACTGCCACTGGTTACATCACCAATGCCACTGCCCCAGACACTTGCTCTTGTACCCCACTATGCTCTGGAATCTCCGTCTCACCGCAGCTGCTGCCGCCATCACTGAGGATTTTCTGCAGGCCTCTGTCCTTGAATCACTGGCTCCGAACTCAAAGTGTGGGCCAGTGTGTCTGACTGGTCAGGCCTTGGCCACAGGTCTTGGCCCATTCTACAAGGGGAACTGATAAAACCACTATCTGGAATTTTCTGTTTCTATGTAGTGGGCCATGGGTAGGAAATCCCAGACATAGGATGGGTGTTCAGATTCTGGGAAACCAAACAGCATGAGAAACGTCCACTACCCTAGTTGGCTTTCTATTCTACATTATGTGTTTATTTGTCTATTACCTTCTCCTCCTTTAGAATGGAAGCCACATGGGGTCAGGAACTTTGCCTTTTTCCCTGTGTATCCCCAGAGTCTAGAATAGTGGCTGCACAATGGTGATCTTTGAGAAATATTTGTTGGATGAATATCAGATCCTGTACTGAAAATGTTGGCAATCACAAAGATTTAACAGTCTAGCTGTTACCATTTTTCCTTTCTAACAGGCCCCTCTTCCGGCCTGTTCTCACCCTCTCCTGACCTTGTCTAAGTCAGTCCAGCTGATGTGGCTGGCCAGTGAGAAAGCAGATCAGCAGACCAGCTGCCCTGACTGGGAAGGGAAGTCAGCGGCAGCAGAGCAGAATCCCAGGGGATTTCCGGAGGGAGGACACCGCTACTCAGGGGTACACGGCCAGCTCATGAGCAAATTAGATTGCTGAGACTATGAGAGGGCCCTGTCCTGTCAGCAGCTTCCTTGAGGAGAAAAAGTCGAGATCCAGGAATTAGGGCTCCTTTTAGCCATCCCAGGACTTCAGATTTAGGGATCCCAGGGCAGAAAACATGCTGGAGAAAGTCCCCATCCTACCTCGTTAGGTTTCATAAACTTTCTACTATTTTCCAAGCCTGGTGACTGCCTCTGACATGTGACCTCCAGGAACTGAGTGTGTGAATGTGTGTGAGTGAGTGAGTGAGTGTGTGTGTGCATGTGTGACTGCATGTGAGTGTGTGAGTGTGCATGAGTGTGAGTGTGTGTGAGCGTGAGTGTGTGTGTGCATGTGTGACTGCATGTGAGTGTGTGAGTGTGAGTGTGAATGTGTGTGAGTGTGAGTGTGAATGTGTGTGAGTGTGAGTG
>NW_007736298.1:18945-39502 GCF_000696425.1 Galeopterus variegatus | reverse complement strand
CCAGGTAAACAATAAATTTAGAGTTCTCTGTTATATTTTATTTCTACACAATAATTTCAGGAAGAGATGAATATAAGGCAACTGTGAATTTAGTTGACAAAAACCCACACGTATATGACTTCTGGAGTCCTGAAGGAAGTGCAGAGAAATATGGTGGTCAAGATGTAAACAAACTAATTATATGACCTTTGGGTAAGTCACTTAAGGTCTCAGGACATAAGTTTCCTTATCTGTAAAACTGAAATATTTCTTGCCTGATTCACATGACAGTTCCAACAATCAAATGCAGTCAAATGGTGTAAACACCTTGAGAATATTATAATGTCCTTTCCAAATAAGCCTTTTTTCACCTTGACCATATGTTCAACCCAAACTCCCATAAGTAAAATGATGACACAAAGAAAACTAAAATTCAAAATAAAACAGTTGTTGTATTCAATGTCCTCATTGGTCCAAGAACAATTTAGTAACCTTCTGTGTGTTAGATTCAAGTAAAAAAAGCGACTAAGTCATTTTCAACCGGAAAAAGAGTGTTTAGCTTACTATTCAGCTACCCAGAAAATGAAATAAAAGAACACTTGAGTCCAGAGCACTTCAGTTAATTGAGGTAGCCTATACTTTCCTCCTCTGTCGTCACTGTCTCTCCGCTGTAGGAGTGTGTGTGCCTGTGTGTGGAGGTGGCAGGGGCAAAGATGCTAAACAGACTTACCCGAGTACACTTAAGCTGTGGAGATGGTCATAATCCTGAACAAGCCTATTTGGAAACACTCCCTTGTTGTCCATGAGAGGCACAGATATTCACTGCACTCTTCTTTTAACAAAAGATTCCCAAACATTCGCTGATGGTGGAGGGTTGCCATTTCTGCTTCAAGAGCCTGGGCCCCTCGGGGCCCCTGATGCTGCTGCCCCAAGAGCAGAACACACCCCCCACACCAGCAGCCCTAGGGGCCAGCTTCAGCTTCACAATTCCAGCCAAGAACGACCCGTTTCCAGGCTCCATTGTTTGGTCTGGGCTTTGGGGACCNTGCATGTGAGTGTGTGAGTGTGCATGAGTGTGAGTGTGTGTGAGCGTGAGTGAGTGTGTGTGTGCATGTGTGACTGCATGTGAGTGTGTGAGTGTGAGTGTGAATGTGTGTGAGTATGAGTGTGACTGTGTGGGGGGTTGGGGAGAGCTGTTAAAGCAGGTCAGGCCGGGTGGAGGGGACGAGATGACCCTCTTGCAGTGCCCAGGGGTCATAGTGCTGTCCTGTTACTCCTCTCTGGGCTCAGCTGTAAATGCTCAGTAGCTTCATCTTTTCAGTTCTCTCCAACATTTGACCTTTCAGCATTGTGATCATGCATATGATGGGGGTGGGAACGGCTGTCCTACTGCAGCTCTGGGTGAGCTGTGGATACAGCAGGTGTGTCATAAGACTTCAGGGCCACTTGCACCAACCACAGCTTTACCGTCCTGGAGCAGAGGTCAGGGCCATGGGTTAATGCTGCCATGGGACACAGGCCTCTTGGCCAGCTGGTCCCTCCCTCTGCTCTCCACCCCCTGGCGCAGTCTCCTCCCTTCCTGCACCACCCTTCCCCCACAACAGCACAGGCATCATGGTGAAGAGTCTGGTGTAGTTCCCGGCACCCACCTCCCACCTCCCACTCCAGCTAGTTCTTGGCCAGCTGGACTCCTGAGCCTAGCTGGTCCTTGCAAAGTTGGGGAGCAGGGACACCTGGGGTGTTCTTTAGGGAGTCTTTAAGAGAGAGGACATGAGCAAATGGAATTATAACCACTTAGTGTGTGTGGCGGGGAGAATCGGATGCAAAATTTTTCTCTTTTACTGAGAAAGAGAGAAAAGCAGTGTCTGCAGGGAGGAATAGGTGGAGGAAGGAGTGAGAGAGGGAGCAGGGAGTGAGGAAAGGAAAACAAGGAAGGGGATCCTTTGAGGAGGGAATTAGGCTGAACACAGTGTCTGGGAAATGCTTAATGTAGTCTGTTTATAGGTTCTGGGGAACTTGTAAGAAGAGGCACTGTGAGTTGGTTTAGCTGTGTTAAATGAAGACTAATTACAGTCATTTATGGGAATGGCTGCTTAGCATTTCTAGCTAATCATGGTGCAGGCTGGATTACCCAGGTTGCGAATATCTGTCAGAGCATCTTTTGTTGTGAACTTTATTTGATTGTAGCACCTGCTCGTGAAGATGTACCTTATTCTTATGCAGCGTAGAGACCTACTCAGGACTAAAGCAAAACAACCCAGAAAGAATGTTCAACAAATGCCTATAAATATACCACTGAATTTTTCTTATTATTTGATGTGAACATTATTAAAAAGAAGGCCGACAAAATACTAAGAATTTTTGTTTATTTTTCCAGTTTCCTACACACCCATTCCTGTCCTCACCACGATCACACACACATGCTCACACGGTGTTCTTTGAACACGAGATCCATGACTGTTTCAGAAATTGCCGTGTATAATGTGCAAACCTGTGCATTATGGTGCTTTGCAGATGAACAGAAGTTGCTTTTCCGATTTTACAAAAAAGGATAAAAAGGCTTAAATGCCTGTTACTAATGGTACCAGGGTCTCAGGAAATCTGTATTGTATCAAGCAATGTAGGGTTGGGATTAGAACAAAAGAACCCTAGCAAAAACATCTTGACTTTTAGCTTAAAAACGTATGTAGTTCCTTGCATTCAATTCACAGTTTTGAAAAGCACCTTTTCCAAATGCATTCTGTGGGTGTGTGTAAATATGTCACCTTTCAAGCACTTTGGAAAGAAAGGGGTCAACATGGCCCCAACAGTCAGTCCCAAAGCCTGCCACCACCATCTCTGTGTGAAGGTGATAAGCTGGGGCAGCAGACCAGGGCTTCTCTGCCAAAGCTTGGAATGCAGATGGGGAATTGCATACAAAGAAAGAGAAAATGGATTTGAATCGCTTAGTTCCTATATAAATTCATCAACTTCTATCCAGTCAACATCTGGCATTGTCACTAGGGGATCAGTCTTTCCAGGCCTGTTGTTCAGATGAAGACATTACAGAGCACAAAAGGCATGTCAAGTCCTCCAACACGGCAGCAGGCCCGAGATAAAAACCAGACTTTGGAGTTAGAGTGGGAACAAGCTATACTGTTTAAAAATGTTACTTACTGTTAAAAAAAAAAAAAAGTAAGGAATCAGGAATCAGAAAATAAAATAGAAGGGCAAGATTTAAAAAAATCAAGCATTTTCTCCTTAAAAATATTACTTCCATGTAATATTGTGATTTGGCCCTTAGTAGCCCACAATAACCTGGTTATTGGATAAGAACAGAATAATGAATGTAGATGCCATCTATTGAAATCACCATCTGATACTTGAATTCCCTCTTTGTGCCCCAATATCTTCTCATCCTGCTTCTGCCTCAAGACTTTAAGTGGCAGCAAACACATTGCCTGCTGGGGCAACCCATCTGTCTCTGGATCATGCTCATTGAGAGGCAGAACACCCTGTTCCCATATCACTCTCTGCTCCTGGTGTTGCTCTCCAGAGACACCCAAGACAAATCCAATCTCTCTTCCATGTGGAAGCCTTTCACCCATTAGGAAACCTCAGTCATGTGCCTTTTGAGACTGGCTTCATGTGCCCAAGTCTGTGAATACTGCTGGGTCATGGCGTCAGGCTCCTCACTGTCCCTGCTCTCATCTCTTTCCTGGTTCCAGTTTGCAAATGTTCTTCTGAAGTGTGGAACTGGCAACCCAACTTATGCTGTGACCCAAAGTTTGACTAGGTTTTGTAGTTATCTGCCATGTTTTGACCACCCATGTTTTTGACTTTTGAACATGCCCCCAATAAGCTTGCTCATCCCTAAGGAAGCAGTCAGAACTTGCTTTCCAAGCCTCCCTTGCAGCTGGGGTTTGGGCATGTGATCCAGACAGCCTGATCACATACAAGCATGTGCGACTGTGATTTGGAAACTGTGGGCATGAAGAAGCAGGCCTGCACTGCAGCCATTCTGATAAGGGTGAAGCAGTGACAGCCAGCATTGCAGAGACAAGGTGGTGAAATCCTTCGGGGACAGTCCTGAGACCAGAGTGTGAGAGATAAGCTATAGGACTATGGGAGACAGATAATGGTCTCCCAAAGATGTCCACATCTAAACCCCCAGAATCTGAATATGAGTATCTTACCTCAGGAGGCAAAGGGACTTTGCACTTGTGATCAAGTTAAGAATCTTGAGATGGGGAGGTATCTTGGATTATCTGGGTGGTCCTAATGTAATCACAGGAGTCCTTTATAAAAAAGAGGCAGGAGGTTCAGAGTCAGAGCAGGAGATTTAATGATGGAAGCAGAAGTCAGAGAGAAGGAGAGGTTTGAAGATGTCCCACTGCTGGCTTTGAAGATGGAGGAAGGGGCCCTGAGCCAAGGGTGCAGGTGGCCTTGAGAAACTGGGAAAGGTATAGAAAATCACACTCCTCTAGAGCCTCCAGAAAGGAATGCAGCTCTGCTCACACCTTGATTTTAGTCCATTGAGAGTCATTTCAAACTTCTGACCTCCGGAACTATAGGAGAATAAATTTGTGTTTGTTTTAGGCTATTAAGTTTGTGGACATTTGTTATAGCATCAATAAGAAACTTATACCTAGATACTTAAGAGTTCCCAAGCCCATGATGGTGGCACTAGAACAGTTTGATGCAATTCGGGCACTTCTCTTAGCTGCAACACTTCCAAACCTGATTCTCTGGCTCTCCCAAAGATTTTATAAGTTCTCTTACATCATTTAGCAAATTCATTTTCTCCTTAAACCAGTTTGAATGCATAGGTTCTGTGGCTTGTAACAAAGAGCCTGAATAATACCTGTCCCCATATATTTATAACTGGCTTCTCTGTCCTTTCCATTTTATTTCTGGATTATTCTCAAATTAATCTTTGCTGCTCTAACACTCCTGCCTTGTTTTAGGTCCTCTCTATTCCTTGCCTAGACTATTTTCTTGCTCTCCTAGTTGGTTTCCCTGTGTCTAGTCGCTTCCTGCTTCACCCCTTCCTCCACATTTCTGCTCTACTGTTATCTTTTTGAAATTTAGCCACAGTAGTTCATTGTCCTATTGGAAACATGTCAATTGTTTCCCACTGCCAATAGTTTGATAAAGTCCAAAGTCTTTACATGGCATTGAAGGACCCAACCACCTTGCCTGAACCTGCTTGGACAGTCATTAAGAGCAAAAGCTTTGGTGTTAGTGACACCTGATGAGCTCCAAGACCTTGGGTAAGTCCCTGAATCACGTGGAGCTTCATCTGTAAAATGGTGGCAATACACCTTCCTCATGTGTAAAATGCTGACTTAAAAAAATCCTACCTCATAGCATCATCAAGAAAATGAAATGAGATTATGAATGGAAAACACTTGGCCCAATGCTTGGTATAAGTGTAGGCATTTAATTGTGTGTATGTGTGTACGTGTGTGTGTTTCATGAGTTGCCACTCCAAATACTCTTCATATCACTCCTGCATTTTCATGCTGTTACTTCTTTAACCTCAAAGCCCTTCCCTCCTTCTTTTTGGCCTGGCAAACTCTTGCAAGTTTGAGCTCAAATGTCATCTCCTGTGGAGACTTATCTGACTCCCTCAAGCAAGGGGGTCTCCTCTGGATGCCTCTCCAGTGGTAATTACCTGACTGTACTACAATGATTTGCTTACAAAGTCACATCCTCTGTGAGGATCTTTTCACTTTAGGATCTACGGGTTCTGGCATGGTGCACAGAAAATAGGACCATCTCCATAAATGAATGGATGAATGGATGAATGAAGTAATGGTGAAAAGAAGAAGGCTGGAACTGCCACCTACTCTTTCTTTAAAGTAAGGCTTGGCTGAAAGTACCAAAGTTTGAACCTGAAATTGTAAATGATTGAAGAGAAAAATCTATGTAGGTGTTCTAAGCAGGCTTTTAGGAGGAGTACTTTAAGAAAGTTGAAAATTACATAGTGCACAAAGAATGTCTAGGCAAACAAAAGGATTGTTTTACAAAAAATGTTTTCTTTAAAGAGAAAACTGACTGGCTGTTATAAGCAATTATTTCATTGCAGCTCTGTTTACAATAGCCAAGACATGGAACCAAACTAAATGTCCATCAATGGATGATTGGATAAGGAAAATGTGGTATATGTACACCATGGAACACTACTCTGCGATAAAAAAGAATGAAATTTTCCCATTTGCAACAACATGGATGAGCCTGGAGAAACATGTTTAGTGAAATAAGTAAAGCACAGAGGGATAAAGACAGCATGTACTCAATCATATGCGGGAGCTAAGAGAGAAAGAAGGAAGGAAAGAAAGACCACAGTGGTGCGTTGGACTTGCAGAGGGAGAGAACATTCTCTGGCCTACAAAATGGAGTGGGTGGGAGAGGGGGAGGGGAGGGAGGTTGGGGCTAATTGGGTGGGGGATACAGGGTACAAATACTATTTATGGTAATGGGTATGCTGCCAGCATAAATCTGGCCTTCACATCTTGGGCCCAAGGGATGACGTTCAGCTTTATATCTCATGAATATTCATAACCAATAAAAAAAAAAAGAAAAAAATTCAGTCAAAAGAAAAAATTTCAGTTTTACCGGAAATAAAGACAAAGCACCTCAGAAAGGAATGTCAATGGGAAAAAGAAGATTGGTTCTGCAACTATGCACATTTTTGCATACAGCGAAGCACATCTGCGTGATGTTCAATGGTGTTTTCACAAAGGTCAGCAAGAAGTTTCAAACCATCTAACGTACCTGTGTTTTCAATGTCAAATCACAAATTGGTAACTAAGATCTCCAAGAAAAGGATTATTCTGTGAGTTAATTGGACTTTCCAAACAAATACACAAAAATGGAGATAACCTGCCTATTTTTCCTTCAGGATCTTATAAACTGGCTGTATCACTGTAGTTCACAACTCATTTGTCCTTTCGCCAATGAGAGGTCACCTCTGTCTCCCAAGAAACATTTCCATAGGTAAAAATTGCAACTAGAACCATTGGTCAACTCCCACCCTGGTCCTACTGACAGCAGCAGCAGAGCTGCATTCAGTTCAGAGGCAATGTGAGAATTGGCTGGAGTCACTAAGGCCACGGAACCTTTTTAAGAACAAAACCCAAAAGGTTATGACCTCAGTTGCATCTAAAGTAAAGACTTTCCTGCTTTAGATTATAAACTGGGTTGGATGGAAACAAGCTGATGAGTGGGCAATCTGATGGGTTCAATAGGCTTTTCAACCCTGTAATTATCTCTTGGCTAAAGTAAATGTTAGTGTAACCATTGACATTTGATAAGTCGTGCTGTGCTACCCAAGACAGAAGATAGATAAACTTCTGTCACTATTTGAGAAGGTAACATACATTTGTTATCATAGAACACTAACCTATTTTGTTGATTTGATGTGTAGAAATATATATTCATATACGTGTGCAGTTACATTGACATAACTGCACACATGTACAGGTTTTTCTTGTATGTGCATGGTTTTGAGACATGGCACTGCTGGAGAATGAAAGATGGCTTCCCATTGCAAGTCTGAAGATCAGGCAGTGGTAACGGAGAGGCAGAGAAGAGGACCTACTGGGGAAATAAAGCAAATTAAAGATAAAGTGGTTCCGTAGGGACCACAGGCCTCTGGGGTTGTAGTTTTGCTAAGACTGATTACATGTTGCTCCTCTGCAGCATCATGGGTAACACCACTTCTCAGATTAGTGAGGACAATCTTTCTGAAAAGATAAGAAACATGCTATTTCTCAATAAGGAGACAACCTGTCAAAATTATGCATAAATAAAACCATAACTAGTAGGCCTTAGTCATTTACAGCCATTAATTTCTTACATCCTCTTTGAAATAGCCCAGAGAAAGAGGCAAGTGACAAGCAGTTCACACACAAGTTCATGGGAGTACCAGGAACTCCTGCCAACACTACAGGATCTAAAATAGTCCTTTGGCAACTGAGAAAGGAATGGGTTCCAGGCCCTGAGGCCACTGTGCACATCAGAAGAAAGGGTTCCCTCCCTCCAGCTGTGGCCCAGCTAATCCTGTGGTCTTCCCCAACAGGCAGCTCTGCTCTGAAGGCAGCCAATTAACGCTTGAGCAAAGCCAGCCAGGAGGGCAGCCCAGCCCAAGCCCATACCCACACACTGCCACTGAAAATGTTTTAAAGACCCCATAACATCTTGTTTATTTTCCCTAGTAAGAGAAAATATCAGTGTCCTCCTTCCTCCTTTCAGAATATTAATTTGACCTCCCTTTGGAGGTTCCTCAGTGACCAATTAATAGGAGCTCCCACCTTAGGCATTATCGACTTGTGTGTGAGTGATGAAGACTGGTTAATTTCACATTCAATAATTATTTCCTGGCCACTCACCATGTACAGAATCCTGTGCTATGGCTAAGGGGAAGTTGAAAGAGGAGTAATAATAATCATTAAAGAAAGAACAGCTCAGGAAAAAATGATCAACTAATAATAATAACCATAATATCTCCAATGTATTGTGTTTCCCGCTATGTGTCATGCACTTTACATAATTGTACCATTTGATCCTCAGAACAGTCCTGTAAGGTGGGTATTGTCATTCCTAGCTTGCAGATGAAGAATCTGGGGCTCAGAGAAATTAAGAGACTTGGTGAGGCTGAGAATACCAAGGTTGTGAGGGAAATTGATTGAGAGGTGGATGGGGAGTCCCTGAAGATGGTTGAGCAGTGAAGAGAGCTGATTACATATTAAAGAAGTACATGGAATGCTGATAAGATAAACTAAGAGGTAGAAAGATGAGCCAAATCAGCTAGCATTCACTAAAAATGTGATGAAGGTTGGCATGCAAAACTCAACAATATGCATATATGTTTTAAGAAAACAGCCAACTGCAATAAAAACTGTAAAGAAAAGCGAAGGAATTGTAAATGCAAAAATTCAGACCAGTAGTCACTTCTTGGAAGGGTAGGAAGACAGGGAAAGATGTAGCTAGGGATGAAATCTCAGGAGCTTAAACAGTATTTAAATGCACTTTTCTTGAGCTGTATTATAGTACAAGGGTGGTCATTATATTCCTCTTTGAAATCTACATATTAGAGTTTCGTAAACTCTCTTAGTTCATGATGAAAAATTTGCTATCCCAAGACAAAACCAAATATCTAGCAGTTGTTTAGTAGTAGTTAGGTCCAAATAACTTAAAACTAGTAGATTGTGTGCTGTTCCTCAAAAATTAAAATATCCTGTGATGACCTTGTGATTTCACAGTGGTGTCCTGGGGCCTCAGCACATAGCCTGGGAATTATAACAATGTCACATCGTTTATGTTCGGATGTGTGAAATGATAGGAGCTCCTTGGCTTGGAGACTGATTGGGTATGGGGAGGGAGGAGCCAAAGACCTCCTTAAAGTATAGAAGCAGAGTGTTAGGAAAAGTGTAAATTCAGTGGTAGGATATGGCTGAGGGATTATGGGAAGTAATAAATGTAGTTTGAGACATATAGGGTTTGTGGCAGCAGAAGATATCTAGATTTTCAGAGATAGTTGAGTATTTGGGATAAGCTTGTTGTACCAGAGCTTGCACCAGAGACTGATTTGGAGACCCTGTACATGGAGTGATGGGGCTGCAGGAGAGAGAGGGCTAAAGGACCAAGCATCAGGAGAGGAAGCTGAGAACCGAGTGCAGAGACTAGGGAAACACCTGCATGCCTGCACAGCAGAAACGAGCGAAACCCAAAAGAATCCTTGCCACCTTTCTAGGATAAAGACAGTGTGACACAGAGCCAGGTCTGAGTGTGCGGTCACCCACATGGCCCTGTGACCTCAAAGTAGCTTCTCTACCCTAGGTCTTGGTACCTGAAATTCCTCTAATCCTGCTTTTTTGGGTTCTTTTCCCCACCTACGAGTCGATTACTGTGCATCTCCAGAAAGTTTCTATTGAGATAGAATAAGCGATACAAGAAATCCAGTCTGTTAGACCAGGATAGGCTGCAGGGGTTGAAGAGGCTTTAGGGGATGGAACCCTAATAGAGAGTTTGGGTTTAAACAGAGAGGAAGAGGGAAGGCCTTCTAGGGACAAGTGGGTGGAGGGTGGCCATGGGGATTAATGGACAGAGAGGACAGGTTTGGTGGGAATAGACAGTGAGCATCTCCACCTGGCTGGGGCTTTGAGCAGTGGAGGGAATGAACGTTGAACAGGTAGTCTGGAGCAAGAGGGACCTGGACTGCCATCCTGTGGAGCTGGACTTCATCCAGAAGGCAATGGGAAACAGAGTTCCACACAGAGCCAGAGCACGTCCAAGTGGCATGTTAGGAAAAATAAAGTCCTGAGCGCAGTGGCTGTGTGGGGAATGGATCGGAGGCAGGGGAAACCAGAGACAGGGAGACTGATGAGCAGGCTGTTGCAATAATCCAGGCATGAGTGATGAAGACCTGGATTAGAATAGCTGCAGGGGACCATGGAAATAAAGGACGTGAGAGATCTAGCAAGGACTATTCCATAGAATTAGGCTGATTGGATAGGAGGGTTATAGCAGATGGATGAGCTTCAAGTAAGGTTGATTTGTTGGAAGTACTTCCAAAATGTGCACTTTATTACTTATTCCTGGATATTTATGGCTTCTCCAGTGTCATTATCTAACTCATTTACAATCTGGAAACTCATATCCACTTTATCCATCATACGAATTCACTCTGACTCCATGTGTCTTCACAAATAGATTAGCCTGATGCTTTAAAAAAGTTTTTATATCATGATAACATGTAATTAATTTTTTAAAACCAAGACTTACAAAATCACAGAACCCCCAAATCCAGGCTGGGTCAAGAATTACCAGAGAAGCTCAGAACTGGTAGCAAAGCATGAACTCAGTTTTCCTGACTGGGGGACAGACTGCACTGCTCCTATGGCCAGCTCAGACATGTGCCACCACAAAGCCTGGGTGCCTTATCCAAGAATCACTCAAGTGCTATCCAAGTTGTTCCTGCATTATGGAGGAGGGTCATATCCAGCCAAAAAGAAGGCATCCTACCACTAGAGAAATGGTTAATTCTGAGTTTAATTTGGTTGTAAATAGGGCCCTTCCTAGAATTTTCCCTTGAGGTTTGATAGATAAATCAAGGCATGTAGATTTCAAGTGTGAATTAAATAGACCATACTGTGTGCATAAATATGAGGATGTATTGGGAAATAGACAATATGAGTGATAATGGAAGAGAACTATAGTTTAATCCAATCTGTGCAAAGGAACAGAAATTCTATTGCCTTCGATAAATCAAGGCATGTAGATTTCAAGTGTGAATTAAATAGACCATACTGTGTGCATAAATACAAGGATGTATTAGGAAATAGACAATATGAGTGATAATGGAAGAGAACTATAGTTTGATCCAATCTGTGCAAAGGAACAGAAATTCTATTGCCTTCGATAAAAGATTTTCTTCACTGAGCTATATAATAATGCGATGGTCACAGGGTCACTGCTACTTTTGCTGAGAGAATAATTTCCCCACTAGTAATGATGCCTATATCCTCAAAAGCAGAATTTCTACCTTAAGAATATAAAGCAGTAGAAAACCTATGAACAGCAGTTCACGTTCAGCCTGGTGAGTTTTCTGTAGGCCACCACATTAGACGCTGGGTCCCAGCTCTGTGAAACTACCTGGCAGGCCCTCTCAATTCATGGACCTGGTTCTCAACCACCTGCCTCACCCACTATTTCACCCTCTCCCTGTCCTGTTCAGGTCATCAACTTTATTCTCTCATTTCTGTGCTTCCTCCTGCAGGACACAATGGACAATGTTCCCTTCCAACTTTGACCTCAGAGCCTCTGGATGAGATTGCGGTGCTCACTCCCTGTCCTGTTCAGGTCATCAACTTTATTCTCTCATTTCTGTGCTTCCTCCTGCAGGACGCAATGGACAATGTTCCCTTCCAACTTTGACCTCAGAGCCTCTGGATGAGATTGCGGTGCTCAACTTTGGCCATGCTTTTTACTTTCATGAGACTTTTCATTTATGCGATATTAAAATCATTATAAGTTAACCTACCCTTGATTTAGATGTACGCTTCTGGCAAGGTCCTTGTTTGGAGGCAAGTTGTTCATTTCACAAATGTTTAGTGTGCACGTACTAAGTATTGAGCACCGTGCTAAGTGCTGAGATACCAAAGTGAAAGTCCTGCTCCCTCAAGTAGCTCTTAGGCTGGAGGGGCCAGAAAATTTTAACACCCGAGCAGCAAACACTAGCCACAAGAATCCCTGCTGATTTGGATAGAAATTTTCTGCTGTCTATATTTGGTGTCCAATCCCCAAACAAAACACTTAAAATTAAGCCAAGCAAAAGGAGTAGGCAAGAGTAAAATAAATTGTTGTGTTTGGGGGATTAGGGATAATTTATATTCTTATTTAAAACTTCCTTTAGTGATAAAACAGTATTTGTGCAGTGAATAAATAATGCTGCCCGCTGTGACTAGCAACCCTGCTACCCACCTGCCACATCTGGTGGAGACGTTGAACTGATGACCCCACACAGGAGCTGTGGACAACGCCCATCACCCCTCTACGGACACTTACCTGCCTCAACTCAACTGAGAGAGCCCCCAGAGAGGGCTCAAAAATGGACAAATGATGAATTACAAATGTTCCTTCTTCCACTCTGCCTTCCTGCATCTCTCCTTTGCTCCCACTCTCTCAGTCTTTGCACAATCGCTGCTTATCTGCCTTTGATGAGCACAGTAGTGTTTTGGGTATCAGGGCAGATGCAAAGGAAATGCAGTCCCTGTCTTCCGGGCTGCCCCACAGTGAGGTTCCTAGCACTGCCACTGCTGTGAGAGGGTGGGGACGGTGGAAAGAGCTGCAGAGGACAGGGCTAGCAGAGGACATCTGTGCTGCACAAAGCCTGTTCATCCATGTCATTGGGAGGCTCAGGAGATGAATGACCAGGAAACTTCATCTCTTTCTAGAATGGTACTAGTCAGAGAAGGTATCGTAACCTGCACCATTACCAAAGGGGAACAGTGGTAAAATTCCAGCGTTGCCTTGGAGGCTGATTAAAGCCATCAGCACCAGGCTAGGCCCTGGGACAGGCCCGGCTTCAGTGAATGGGCTGTGGCCTGGGCCCAGCGCCTCATCCCTCGCTCAGTTGAGGAGCCTCGGGAGGCTGTTAGAGAGGTTAACTGAGGTGCCTGTTGTGTAACCAGGGCTGGAGGCTGCCTCTCAGGGAGTTCACAGCAGGACACCCACTTGCTTACTGTCAGGGTTTGCTCTGTGGTGACTTCCAAATTAGGAAGCCCAGCTAGCCTGGAAGCCCCGGAATGCAGGAGGAGGAAAAGGCATGTCCCAAAGACGAGGCTGAGCTGACCTTGCCCCGCAGCCTGGAAAGGAAGGCACTCTCTGTCCAGCACTCTGATCACCCCCCACTCAACGGCAGTTTTATTCCCTAAAACTCATTTGGTTCAACTTTTGACAATGAGTGTATTTATTTTTATTAGAAGAATCAGGAAAGAACACTTTCAGCTTCATGACTTTTAACTCCATCCATCGTCTGTGATAGAGGATGATGCTTTTTGGCTTCTCACCAATGCCAATAAACAAATCATCATGTGTTTGACTTTCATTTCGTGTCAGGGAACCAGGCTGAGGCAATACTGGCCATTGACTATCATTTATGGTAGATTTTAAAATGGAACTTTGATTCATGAATCAATTATTCACCGTTTGGTCTTAAAATGTGCACCTGCATATTTTTACTGGAGGGTGAAAGACAAACAGGGGCTGTTGAAGCTCTCTTGGTTTAAGCTTCATGATGACTTGTAGGTTAGGAGGGGTGAGGAGCAGGAGGCGGGCCAGCACGCAGTCTGTCCTGAAGCCAGGTGGAAAACGATTCTTCTTGTTGGATCACAGGCCCCCAGGTAAAATGTATCAGAAGTCTCACCCCTGCCATCTGCCATTCTTGCTTTGTGTCCTGGGTAAACCTCCTGCCTTGGCCCCCAAGCACCATGAGCATGTTTGTATGTGGCAGAGTTTCTCTCTTCTGTATCCTTGGGTCCCTGAGACATGGCGAGTTGCTCCCTCACGGTAAAAACTACAGTTGGCCCTCCATACCTGCCAGTTCCACATCCATAGATTCAATCAGCCATGGATAGAAAATATTTAGAAAAAATAAAATAAAAAATAAAAAATAATGCAAGTTAAAAAGTGATATAGTACAATAACTATTCATGTACCATTTATATTGTATTAGGTATTATAAGTAATCTAGAGGTGATTTAAAGTATACAGGAGGATGTGCATGGGTTATATGCAAATACTATGCTATTTTATATCAGGGACTTGAGCACCCAAGGATTTTGGTATCCACTGGGGTCCTGGAACCAATCCCTCACTGATGCCAAGGGGTGACTGTACAACATGCCCAAAGAATCTGGGAAACCTCTTGGCCCCCCTGGGTGACCATAGCCAGGCTGTTTTCAAGGCCCTACTTTCTCCCCTACTTGACTTGCTACAAACCCACTCACCAGACCCTTATCCTGAGTAAAGGGCTGTTTAGACCAGGATACAGGACAACAGGCAGAGGGCAAGGGGCAGGGTCTCAGAGTGCCACCTCTGCCCCCCACTAATGCTTCTAGGGAGCCTTGGAGAGAGTAAAAAACTGGTAGGACTGGTTTGAGGCAAACATCCAAATTGTTTTTGGGGGCCTTTTGCTATTTAATTTATTAATCCATAACGGAGCCTTGGAGAGAGTAAAAAACTGGTAGGACTGGTTTGAGGCAAACATCCAAATTGTTTTGGGGGGCCTTTTGCTATTTAATTTATTAATCCATAACTTCTTTCATGTAACAAATATTTGTTGAGCATTTGTTAGGTGCCAGGCCCAGTGGGGAAAAAATCGACATGGTGCCTTGTGGTACCTGCTGTGGAGCTGGACCAGAGCCGAGCAGCAGGCCATTGCTCTGCATTATGGTGAGGGGTCTGCTGAGGGAGCTCCGAGCGCTGTCAAGGGGGCACCTGGCCTCACTTGGCTTGGGGAGGGGAGTGGGGGAGGAAAGGTATGGAAGAATGAGTAGGAGTTCATCAGGTAACCCTTGGTTTGTGGGAGCAAGGAGATGTGCTCCCTGCAGAGGGGCAGCAAGCTCGAAGCAACCTCCCATAGGCAGGAGGAAGTCTGGAGGATTCTGAGAAGGGGAAGAGGCTGGAGCACTTGGTGCCAGGTGCCTGATGTGGAGAGACATGCCCGAGAGAGCATGCTGGGGGGTTGATCATGGGATTTCAAAGCCATGTCAGGGAGCTCGGGTTGAGTTTGAGTGCCTTAGGGAAGCACTGCAGGTTTCAAGTGGAGCAGCAACGTGATTGGATTTGTGCCTAGAAATGCTCCTCCTGGCTACAGAATGGAGACGGGGCTGGAGGAGGGTGGGAGTGGAGGCAGGCAGACCGGATAGGAGGGGCAGGCAGCCCTCCAGCCAGAGAGCCAGGGCGGGAGGGAGGGGGCCTCAGGCGGGGCCAGAGGTGTTTGCCCTGACTCCCTGTGTCTGGCTGGCTTCCCAGGATCTCCCCCGCTGGAATCGTGGCCAAATGTTCTCTGCCCCTCTCTGAGCCCAGACAGGGCTGCGGGATTGGAATAGAGAAGGGGAAAAGAGAACAGGGTATAGTGACAGCGAGAAGCAGAGCAGCTCTCCAGGACTCTGTTCCTGTCCTACTCCCTGTAGGTCACCAGGCTTTGGCAGACAGCCCTGAGGGCCGGTGGGTGGGGAAGATTTGCCACTTGTTTTCAATTTCCAGTATGCCTTAATAAATGTCATTCTTATCTCAGGAAATGAGTTTGAAATTTCGCAGACATGCTGTGCCCAGGATGGCAGAACTGCCCTTGCCGTGCCGCATCTGAGGGTTGCTCTCTGATCCTGATGGCTGAGGTCGCTGTCGGGGTCTCCTGGCAGACGCAGGCACTCCCTGGCCATGCACCTTGGCCAAGTCATTGAACTTGGTGGCTTTTTGTACAACAGATTTGTTTTCCTGTTCCAGACTCTGAAGGAAGAAACACTTTGGCTCCTCCTGGCTCTGTCATCCACCCTCCCTGGACCTAAGCCCACTGTCTTCCCCCCTGTGGCTGCTGCCCTCAGATAGGCTGCCCACCATCCCACCCTGACATCTGGCAGTGCAGCAGGGATGGCATGCACTAGGTGCAGCAGGGCAGAGCTGAAATGCCTTGGCAGAGAGGCAGGAGGCAGCTCTCCTGGCCCTCAGCTCTGCTGCACCAGTTTTGAGCCAACATCTTTTCCTTCCATTTTATAGTCTGTTCACCCACAAGGCTTGACCAGAAGACAATATATTTACACAATGAAGATTCAGCTGATAGAGGTGAGAGACCAAGCTTGGGATTCAAGTGCTGTGTTCACTCCAGGAGCCGCTGCTACCTTGTGCATGGCTTTCACCGTGAGCCTTAGAGCACCCTCTCTGGTTCCTGCCCATGAGCAGCCAACCGGGTGGATCCTACAGTGGGCATCACTCCTGCCAAGAAAAGCTGGCTGAGATCCCAGAGGGTGGCACCTGGCTNCAGAGGGCAAGGGGCAGGGTCTCAGAGTGCCACCTCTGCCCCCCACTAATGCTTCTAGGGAGCCTTGGAGAGAGTAAAAAACTGGTAGGACTGGTTTGAGGCAAACATCCAAATTGTTTTGGGGGGCCTTTTGCTATTTAATTTATTAATCCATAACTTCTTTCATGTAACAAATATTTGTTGAGCATTTGTTAGGTGCCAGGCCCAGTGGGGAAAAAATCGACATGGTGCCTTGTGGTACCTGCTGTGGAGCTGGACCAGAGCCGAGCAGCAGGCCATTGCTCTGCATTATGGTGAGGGGTCTGCTGAGGGAGCTCCGAGCGCTGTCAAGGGGGCACCTGGCCTCACTTGGCTTGGGGAGGGGAGTGGGGGAGGAAAGGTATGGAAGAATGAGTAGGAGTTCATCAGGTAACCCTTGGTTTGTGGGAGCAAGGAGATGTGCTCCCTGCAGAGGGGCAGCAAGCTCGAAGCAACCTCCCATAGGCAGGAGGAAGTCTGGAGGATTCTGAGAAGGGGAAGAGGCTGGAGCACTTGGTGCCAGGTGCCCGATGTGGAGAGACATGCCCGAGAGAGCATGCTGGGGGGTTGATCATGGGATTTCAAAGCCATGTCAGGGAGCTCGGGTTGAGTTTGAGTGCCTTAGGGAAGCACTGCAGGTTTCAAGTGGAGCAGCAACGTGATTGGATTTGTGCCTAGAAATGCTCCTCCTGGCTACAGAATGGAGACGGGGCTGGAGGAGGGTGGGAGTGGAGGCAGGCAGACCGGATAGGAGGGGCAGGCAGCCCTCCAGCCAGAGAGCCAGGGCGGGAGGGAGGGGGCCTCAGGCGGGGCCAGAGGTGTTTGCCCTGACTCCCTGTGTCTGGCTGGCTTCCCAGGATCTCCCCCGCTGGAATCGTGGCCAAATGTTCTCTGCCCCTCTCTGAGCCCAGACAGGGCTGCGGGATTGGAATAGAGAAGGGGAAAAGAGAACAGGGTATAGTGACAGCGAGAAGCAGAGCAGCTCTCCAGGACTCTGTTCCTGTCCTACTCCCTGTAGGTCACCAGGCTTTGGCAGACAGCCCTGAGGGCCGGTGGGTGGGGAAGATTTGCCACTTGTTTTCAATTTCCAGTATGCCTTAATAAATGTCATTCTTATCTCAGGAAATGAGTTTGAAATTTCGCAGACATGCTGTGCCCAGGATGGCAGAACTGCCCTTGCCGTGCCGCATCTGAGGGTTGCTCTCTGATCCTGATGGCTGAGGTCGCTGTCGGGGTCTCCTGGCAGACGCAGGCACTCCCTGGCCATGCACCTTGGCCAAGTCATTGAACTTGGTGGCTTTTTGTACAACAGATTTGTTTTCCTGTTCCAGACTCTGAAGGAAGAAACACTTTGGCTCCTCCTGGCTCTGTCATCCACCCTCCCTGGACCTAAGCCCACTGTCTTCCCCCCTGTGGCTGCTGCCCTCAGATAGGCTGCCCACCATCCCACCCTGACATCTGGCAGTGCAGCAGGGATGGCATGCACTAGGTGCAGCAGGGCAGAGCTGAAATGCCTTGGCAGAGAGGCAGGAGGCAGCTCTCCTGGCCCTCAGCTCTGCTGCACCAGTTTTGAGCCAACATCTTTTCCTTCCATTTTATAGTCTGTTCACCCACAAGGCTTGACCAGAAGACAATATATTTACACAATGAAGATTCAGCTGATAGAGGTGAGAGACCAAGCTTGGGATTCAAGTGCTGTGTTCACTCCAGGAGCCGCTGCTACCTTGTGCATGGCTTTCACCGTGAGCCTTAGAGCACCCTCTCTGGTTCCTGCCCATGAGCAGCCAACCGGGTGGATCCTACAGTGGGCATCACTCCTGCCAAGAAAAGCTGGCTGAGATCCCAGAGGGTGGCACCTGGCTGCTCCCACTTCCCCGGCAGGAGCCATAGAGCAGGCAGGGGGCCCCATAACCCACTGTGAGCCAATAGGCACCCTGAGCACCTGGTGGTGTTCCTTGAGTTCTTGGGGGTGCCCCAGGCACATGCCTCACATGCTGACTTAAGTAGGATAGGACAGTCTGCAATGCAGTCCTGAACTGTGTGCATAGGCTGTAATGGTCAGAAGAGCACTGAGAGAGAGAGGGTGGCATGGGCTGGAGTGCAGTGGGCCACGCAGACAGGAGGACTGAGCCTCTTGGGGTCTGTGCGTGCAGAGTTTAAGTCTGTAGCAAAATGCAATTCTTTTGCCTCTTTTGGGTCACCAGTTAGTAGGCTCTAAGGCAGGTGGTGATCAGTGCTTGTCCATTGCGTATCCACTTGGTCACTAATTCTGTGCCCCACCCTGGCCAGATGGTGGGGAAATGGGAGGGTGAAGGGCACGGGGCCGTCCCTCAAGGAACTCACCTCAAGCTCGAGGCTTTGAGGCTGAAGGTCATGGATGCTCGTGGAGCTTTGCTCCCAGTGCAAAGCCCCCAACAACCAGTCTCATGACCCAGGTTAACCCCACAAAATTGTTCTAGTGACCCCTTGCACAGGGAACAAGGGCTTAGGCTAGAATTGGATGACACGGGGGTGAGTCTTTTTATAATCTGTTGATAGCAAGCTTCTTCTGATATCTTTTCCACCTAGAAGACTAAGGAAGCCACATTTATACCAGTTACCACTCACTACCACGTCACTGACACGTGACAATCAGGAGGCTAGCTTTGAATTCTGGCTCTTAACTCTTCCAATCCTGGGCAGGTCACTACTGCTCTCAATTTCACCCAGGGGAGAGAAAACATAAAAACAACAACAACAATAACAAAATCCAAAAAGAGTAAAAATAAATTACAGACAATAATGGCAAGGTGTTAAGTGCAAATAGCATCATAATATGGGAGAATCTGATATTAACTTAATACAATGCTATAGGACACTTAAGTTGCAATATTATACAGTTCCCAGCCATGTAATAATGCCTGGGAGAATATCAGTTTCTGATTTTCCTCAACCCAGAAGATGCTCAATAAATCTTCACAAAATCACCTTAGATGCGTAGGTGATAACCAGCTTTCCTTAGATGAGTGTTGTGGCTTGGCTTCCCAGTGAAGTACACTCTGAGATGAGGTTAGGATACAGGATGTTTCTGGGGTAGTTTTTTTTTTTTTTTTTTTTTAATCGACATCTGTTGAATGGAGGGGAAGGACACAGGAGTGGCCAGAGGGGCCACTCAAGCTGCAGTGTGGGCCCGTGATGGCCTCAGGAGACCACACAGCCTCCAGAGCTGGAGTGGCTCTTCAGAGTTATCCCACCTTGTGCCACGATTCACAGGTATCATGGCCATTCACTGGCCTTCATGGCCCTTCACTGAACCAGCGTTTTGTTTCATTTTTGTTATATGAAGGTACTTCAAAAAGTTCCTGGAAAAATAAAAGTGAAAGATAATACAAATCTTTCCATGAACTTTTCAATGTTGCCTCATATTCTACCTCCAGCTGGAGAAACTGAGGCATAGAGCAGAAGTGACCTGCCCAATATTAGAAGAGATTGAGCCAGGACTCAAAACCTAGGCCTCAAATAACCCATGTCACGTGGTGGTGAGTAGCAGGTGGTAGTTGAGATGAGTGAATAAAGGAGGATCTGTGGGGCACAGGACCGCGTCTATGACAACATGCCTCAATCTCTCAGTTCATCCATTCATTCAACTGATGTGTTGTATGCTTGCTTTTCTACAGGCAATGGTGATTAAAAAATGAATAAGTCTTCATCCCTGTCCCACATGAGCTCACATTTTCCAGACTTTTTTTCTACAAAGTTTATTTAAAGAATCTACAAAATCAATGAGTGCTTCTCATCCTTTAATGTGTTTGTGACTCTCCTGGGATCTTGTTCACACGCAGATTCTGAATCAGTAGGCCTGGGATGGGCCTGAGGGGCTGCATCAAGAACGTGATGCTGTAGGTCCTGGACCACATGAGTAGCAAAGGTCTACTCTTCAGAAGCACTTGCTACTTTGATCTCTTTAAATCAATCCCACACACACTCTCTCTTTGGACATGTCTGGTGGGTGCTTCTAAAGGGACCAATGTCACAAGAAATGACTTGGTTTAA
>NW_007736298.1:16080-18511 GCF_000696425.1 Galeopterus variegatus | reverse complement strand
TTTTTCAGTTCAGCTGTTACTGCTGATGCTGTTAAGTTAGAGTTTGCGTACATGCACATTTTTTCCCACACGTGTAGGTGTCAAACATGTCGTTAATTTAACATCCGGTGTCTCTCCCAGCACACAGGCTGATATCTTGGAGGATACACAAGGCATGGGTATGGTTGATGTTAACTCACAAGTTGCCTTTGCTTTTGTCTCAGTAAGGAAACAGGCTGCTCTAGTAACACATTTTTGGGGTTTTACATCATGGGGAAAGTAGAAAATTGCCTTGTGTGGCTAGCTCCACTCAGTAATTATTTACAGAGCTTCAGGTATTGAAACTCACCATTTCTGTGGTTTATACTAATGCCTTCTGTAAGTTACAAAAGATTAAAATACATTTCACTTTTTTTCTGCCAAAGCAAGCAAACAGCAGCAGGAAGGACCAAACTAAGAAGATAATTTATTTCAGATTCTTTAAATAAGGGAAAAGAGCTCTCACATTCATGGCTCAGAACCTTAAGAAACATGATTTAACAAATTTAAGGATCACAAATGTAAAGTCACTGGACACATGAGAGAGACAAAGCAGAGAGGGGGCTGACCTCGGGGAGTGTTATGGGGGCAGGACATAGATAAGGACCAACTCGATAAATAAGTTAATTAAAAAGTTCACATCCTGATTAGGGCTGTAGAAGAAATAACAGGAAATGTGCTAAAGAATAACACAGGGCACCACCAACTCTGGACAGGCTTGCTAAGACAGACCTCCCCAGGAAAGTGACATTTAAGCTGAGACCTGTTGGTTGAGAAAGAACTAGAAGGGCATCTTCTCTTCCACTAACAATTTAGTTAATGCTCATGAAAAGGGTGGAATAGATAATTTACTACTCCCCTGGCCAAGCCACCTTCCCACCTACTCCTCAGTGCCTGGCTACTAACATTTAAAGGTTCTGTGCAGGAGATGTCTTAACCCCAAACCCTGTGAGATGGGGCGACACCATCTTCAGAAGACAAAACCCGTTCAGGAGGTTAAGAAATTTGGCCAGAGTGTAACGGGCTTGGCTGAGGAATGCCATGTCAGGAAAATCCAAGCATTGACTGTTTTCACTATTCCAAATAACTGTTATCATANTGCCATGTCAGGAAAATCCAAGCATTGACTGTTTTCACTATTCCAAATAACTGTTATCATATCAACAGTTTTTTGTTTTTTGTTTTTGTTTTTTTTGGACCAGTACCTACCTCGGACACACTAACTTGGGGGGTAAAAATGTGAAACAGAGTTACAGAGTTTTAAAAGTATCTCAATGCATCTAAATACATTTAGCTTGACTCAGTGATTTGTAGTCTGATCTGTAGTTGTTAGTTGTGGTCTCCTTTTTCTCCATCCTCTCTATTCCTAGGTCCTGCAGCCCTGAGGTTGGTGGGGGCGGGAGGTAGGGAAAGGAGGTACCTGTGTGTTTGCCTGCTTGTCAGCCGTGGCCAGCTTGTCTTGGCTCAGTGTTTTCTTCTGCTGGTTGATCCAGGGAAGATGGGCTGTCTGTTGGTTCCAGAAGGGGCTCTGCTCTGGATTTATGGATTAGTTCGTTGGCTGGTGGTGGCAGAGGGAGTGGAGCTCACTGAAGCACCTTCTCCAACCTCACTGCACATGTGAAGTTCACCCCCCAAGCCATTCCACCATATTCTCTCAACTTTAATGGGAGGATTTTGGAGTAGCCATATCAAGATGGTTCAGGTCAAGCTACTTCCTACAGTATCTCCTTGACTGACCCATGCTGGAAAGGTACTATCATGTTCCCATATTGAGAGGTAGGAAGTCAGGCTGTCTCCCCCAAATCCCCCAACCTCCCACTCTCTTTCTGTTCCACTTTCTTTCATACCTCTGCATCACCAGACACGTCTTCCAGTTCGGTGGCTCAATGCTAATTCAGACTAGGAGGGTAAGAGGTGTGCGGGGAGGAGGGAGGGCAAGTCAGGAGCTCTTGATTGTATGGGAAGGGAGGAGGAAGCCCCCAAAGTGAACCCTCTATTCTTTCCTCTATCATCCTTAATAAATATGGGAGGGAAGTTATGAAGGTTCTCTTGTGTTAATTCCCTCTTGGAAATCCCGTGGCAGGGTATAGCACCTTCTCTTCTTAGCTGTATGCTGTCTGTCCAGCCTTGCACTGGGTTGAATTTGGGGCAGAGTCTCCCACCTATACCTCATATTCTCATGTTCCAGAAAGCAGACGGCAAAGCTGGAATTCAAATTCAGGCCTATGTGGCTCAAAAGCCCATAGTATGACCTCCACTGCAAACATATGCTATGGTCTGAATGTTTGTGTCCCCCTAAAATTGATATGTTGAAACCTATCACTAATGTGATGGTGTTAGGAGGTGGGGCTTTTGGGAAGTGATTAGGTCACAAGGGCCTTGCCTCGATGAATGGGACTAGTCCCTTATGGGA
>NW_007736298.1:4113-14959 GCF_000696425.1 Galeopterus variegatus | reverse complement strand
TCACCAGACACTCACCAGACATTCAGTATACTGCTGCCTTGATCTTGGACTTCTCAGTCTCCACAACTGTGAGAAATACATTTCTGCTGTTTATGGGCTACATAGTCTATGGCAATTTTAAATAGTAGGCTAAATAGTCTAAGACACTATATTTTAGAGTTGGAATATGCTTTGAAAAAAATATTCCCAAGCTAAGCAAGAGAATTATAAGTATGTGTATTGTGGAAGTATGGTGGTGGGGGGTCGGATATGGGTGGATATATTTTAAGGTCCTTG
The DNA here is from genome assembly GCF_000696425.1 of Galeopterus variegatus. NCBI lineage: Eukaryota > Metazoa > Chordata > Mammalia > Dermoptera > Cynocephalidae > Galeopterus > Galeopterus variegatus. The sequence continues at coordinate 14,683 of NW_007736298.1, read as the reverse complement.
CACAAAAAGAAACCAAATGGAGTGGGAAATATCAAAATTCCTAAAACAACCACTGTGTGCTTTTCCTGGGGGCCTGGTGCTGACCACCAGCTCATGAAAGTGTCATCTCTGCCCCATCCTGCTTAGCTTGGCCTCACCACCATGTGGATGGCTCCAGTGTACGTATTCTTCTCATGTGCCCATAACATTCAGATCTGCAGCGAGAAAGCAGAGATCTGTATGAGACTGCAGTAGGAATGAAGCTGCCGGGACTTGAAGCTATGTCAAGCTGACTGTATCCAACATGCAGAACTCAACCCATTACACCAGTCATAAAGTAGAGGCTGATTCTGAGAGCAGGCAGGGGAGGTAGGGGTGGGGAAAGAAGGAGATAGTGACCAGGCGGAGAGGTCACTGCCACCAACAGAAACGAGGGCACTGTCCACTTTCCACTCAGGGTCCATTAGGTTATTCTTCTTACCTTTGTCGTTAATATTTCTCCATCCAGGACACTCAGTTCTCTATTACCCACATCTGACTAACATACTCAGATTCTTTACAAATTCTTCTTACAGGCTGTTTAAACCCTGAGTGGCTGCCTCTCATTAAGCCAGTCAACTGATAAGAGCAAGTTGTGTTATCTGAGGAAGGGTACCTTGAGTCAAGGTGTGATCGATGGTAGGACTCACTTGGTTAGGGCATATTTTAAGGCATTCTGGCTGCACAGTATCAGGAAGTTCACACTCCATCCTATTTGAATCAGATTGGGTCTTTAATCCATGGCTGTTTAACTCAACTGGTTAAAAGAGTCCTTTCCAAATATTTTGTTTTGTTTTATTTCAGTTCATTTCTCACTTATTCCTCATGACTATCCAGTGATGACAGTGTGTAGCTAGATACTTTATTGCCAAGGGGAAAGACAATTTTATGACACACTCTCTGCCCTCACAAGGAAGTGAAATAAGATTATACATATATAACACAAGTAACACCATAAGTGACTTAAGAAAAAATTTAGAGTTGTGAGAAATGGGTGAATCTTTCTAGGATGACTGTATTAGCCCATTTCTGTTGCTTATAACATAAATACCTGGAACTAGGTGATTTATAAAGGAAATGAAATTTATTACTTACAGTTTTGGAGGCTGGGAAGTCCAAAGTCCAGGGAACATATCTGGTGGTGGTGACAGGGTCTCATACGGCAGAAAATGGCAGAGCAGAGAGAGAGAGAGAGAGAGAGAGAGACTAACCTCTCTTATGCTCTTCTTTTAAAGCCCTCAGAACCATGCCCCTGACTACCATAGTTAATTCATTCACTACAGCACGGTCCTACAATCCAATCACCTCTTCATGGTCCCACCTTTCAATTACCATAATGATGATGATCGTCATCATCGTGAGGGAGAGAAAGAGGATAATGATGAAGATGGTTGACACTACTTAGTGTTTGTTATGTGCAGGGCACTGTGCTGAGGGTTTACATGCTCAGTAGGACTTAAACATGCAAGGTGGGGCAACAGTATTCCAGGCAGATGGACCAGCAGCAGCAAAAGCACGGAGAGGGGAAGGCTCAAGGCATATGTGCAAACAGAACAATGTGGCTAGATTGTAGGGCATGTGAAGGGGGGCAGGTGTAATGAGGCAGAAGAGGTAGCTAGGGGCACATTGTGGAAGATCTTCATTCTGTACATGATGAGGAGCCATAGATGAATTTTGAGTGATTTCCATAATTGCTCCCATTCTCTCTGGTAGCATTTACAATTTCTTCTCTTGCACCCATTGTACTGTGTATAGTTTTGTAGAAGCATCTGCAGCCTGTATATGTACCCAAGTATGCTCTTTTGCTTAATTAAAAGCCTCCTTGAGAATAGTGCCTGGTGCAGAATAGGCTCCTGTATGTGCAAGGAGTCATCATTGCTGTTAACACAAATCTGGCTGCAGTGAATGGAATGGACAGGGGGTGAGAGCAGCTTAAATGCCAAGAGACCAGCAATGAGACAAATATGAAAATGGAAGTATGGACTGGGGTGATGGTAACACTGAATTGAGAGAGGAAAGCTCATGAGAGACAATTCGGAAGTTAATGTTTGTAAAACAGTAACTGTGATTTGATCTGTGTTGGGGGTAAGGTGGGGGAGGTGTGGTGTCAGGCATTATCAAAGTTTCCTGGGGAATATAGTCTCCCAGGAAGGAAGAAAGAAACCTACTCAAAGGGAAGACAGAAATAACCAGGAAGATGTGTACCATTCTCAGCTGCTTCCTCTTCCTGGAATTCCTGCTCACTCCCACCTTAAGGAATCAAGTCACCATGATCCTTCAGGAACATATCAAAAGCCTTCTAGATGCCAATCACTGTCTCTGTCTCCAGGCATGATAACACCCTCATTTCAATCCTTATAGCATTTTACTTCATTCTTTTGGCATGTTCAGTTTTATATTATGCTTATTTATTCTTACTCATCCCTAACAAAACATAGTCCCCCTTTGCTCTGTGTTCATACGGTTTCATTCATTTGAATGGAAAAATGCCCTGATTCCAGAGCTTTCACTTCAGATCCAAAGGGGAGAGAAAGAAGTTAACAGTGACTACAAGGTTTATGCCTGAATAGTAGTTAATAGCATCCTCCATCAGAAGGATGGAGCTGCTATTAACTAAGATGGGGATGATTGGGAATAGAGCATCATTGGTAGGAAAGATCAGAAGGTTTGTTTTGTACAAGATGTGTTTGACATGCCTATTACAAAACCCACTGGGGATGTTGAGTGGGCAGTTTGACATATCAATTGGAATTCAGGAGGTATGCATTTGGGAGTTAGCCCACAAACGGCATTTAAAGTCTTTACTGAGTGTGGCAAGAAAAAAGTATACATCCAAGGACTGAAGTCTGGGGTACTCCAGAGTTTGGGGAGAAAAGGAAGAAAGAAGAAATGAGACTGAGAAATGGCTGATGAGGAAGAAGAAAAACAAAGAAAATGTGGAGTCCTGAACACCAAAAGATAAATGGATTTCCAGGTGAAGGGAAGGATCTATCACATCACATTCTGCTACTAGGTTAGGTAGGATGACGACTGAGAATTGAATTAGTAATGTGGATATTGTTGGTGACCTTGAAAGGAGTGCTTTTGGTGGAATGATGAGGACAAAGTTTTGATTGGAAGGGATGTAAGGAAGAAACAGAGGAGAGGAACTGGAGGCAGAAACTTTGAGAAGTTTTCTGTAAAGAAATCAGAGAAGTGGGGCAGATGGATGGGAAGAAGAATTGAGATTTTTTTTTTAAGATAGGAGAAATACCAGCATATTTGTACTGAAAGAAGTAATTCAGGAAGAAGACTAAAATTAGTGCAGAAAGAGAGAGGAGAATTATTGAAGTGATGTCTCTGAACAGGTAAAAGGGAATGGGAGATAGTGCATAAGTGGAAGGATTTGCCTTAGAGGCACGGAATCAAAGTTTATGAAAGTTCTCTTATGTCTCCTCCAATTTTCAAGGAAGATGGGAAATATCTGGGTGCCAAGAATAAAGAGAAAATTGAAATTAGGAAAGCAAGCTTTTGTGTTGATGCAGCCAGGGTGGGGAGGGTTTGGGAGTTGGTCAGGTACTTCCTGGCTTGAATTTTTATAGCTATGCAGGAACAGAGACAAGATTATGAGCCTACACAAAGTGCTGAAATGTCTGCACAAAGACTGGACTCTCAAAGGGAACCAGTGAAAGACTGGACTAGAAAACATTCTGCCAGTGGCCAAGAATGATCACAGCAAAACTCATCTATCTCTGTCTAGGCTCTGAGTGAATAAAGGCACACACCAGACCTGAGCACCTGGCAAATTAGTGTTTCAAATATATGCTACCCCCATAGTTCAGGAATTCCAAATCCAGAGCCAGTGATGTCCATGGGGCACCTGGAGAAGCAAATGAAACACTTTTCTGAAGGGATGGTCTCACAATGAAGGCTGCAGGGGATGCTTGCAGAAAAACAAGCCCCACTAAGGATGAGCTCATGGTAAAAAGTTTAAAAAAAATCCAACATGAGTTAAACTAAGCAGATTCAGCTAATGGGAGGATTGGAAGTCCAAATACTTCAGACAGGATTGGCTAGAGACTCTAAAATATGTATATTTAAATATTTAAGGTTATAAAAGAAGAAATCAGAAGCATAAGAAAATAACAATGCAATAAAAATAGAAATTCTAAAAGTAAAAGAAAAGGAAAATCTCAGTGACCAAATAAAACAACAGATTAGATACAGATGAAGAAAGTACCTGCAGATTAGATGATCTATCTGAGAAGTTATTCAGAATTGAAATACAGAAATAGAGACTGAAACTAATAAATAGACATTAAAAGCAAAGAGGAAAAAATAACATGTTTAACCTATGCCTAATAGGAGGTTCAGAAGAAAAACAAAAGAGGGAATGGGGTGAAAGTTAATATTAAAAAACTAATGTGACTGGGCTGGCCCAGTGGCGCACTGGAGAGTGCGCCACCTGGGAGCACAGCGGCGCTCCTGCCGAGGGTTCGGATCCCATGTGGAGACCGGTTCCTGCTCACTGGTTGAGTGCGGTGCGGGTGCAACACCGAGGGTTGCGATCCCATTGCCGGTCCCCGGTGCGGGTGTGACACCGAGGGTTGCAATCCTGTTACCAGTCAGTAAAAAAGACAAAAAGGAAAAAAAAAGAAAAAAAACTAATGTGACTGGGTATTTTCACAATTGATGGCACGAGTCCTGAAACAAGAAATAGAATGAGATCTAAAGAGGATAAATAAAATCAATTCATACCTAGATGCATTAGGATGAAAATGTAGAACACTAATAAGAAAGAGAAGCTCTCAAAAGCAACCCAAGATAAGAGACAATTCATCTAAAAAGGAATATTTAGACTTACAGCAGACTTTTCAACAGCCACAATGGAGACCAGATGACAATGGAGTAATACATCAATGTGCTGAGCAAAAACAACAACCCAACTAGAATTATATGACCAGGTAAATTATTCAAAAATGAGGATAAAATATAGACATTTTCAGACCAAAACTGAAAATGTTTTACTTTAGGGTATTGTTGAAGGACTACTAAAGGATGTACTCCAGAAAAAAAAAAGTGTAGGGTAAAAGAAGCATTGTTGTCTGTTTTATTATTACCTGTATATTTCTGTTGTTCTGATATGTTTCAAAAGAAAAATAAAAAATAAAAATCCTCTATGTATATCTAAAGAAGTATAGCTTCTGGCTATTGCCTAGATCATAAATCTTCTCCAAAGAATTAAGTCTTAGATTTGGGTTAATTTTAAAGGTAGTTTTCTTACTTCACAGAAGGATTGGTCTCAATCAAAAGGGCCTGAAATACGTTGTTAAGACAAAAATAGAAATGAAGAGGAAAAACAAAACCTAGTCCTGAGAGAACTATTCTGTGGTAAAAGTTTATGAGTCTCAAAACTTTAGAAAGATATGGNTGCCATGTCAGGAAAATCCAAGCATTGACTGTTTTCACTATTCCAAATAACTGTTATCATACCAACAGTTTTTTGTTTTTGTTTTTTTTGGACCAGTACCTACCTTGGACACACTAACTTGGGGGGTAAAAATGTGAAACAGAGTTACAGAGTTTTAAAAGTATCTCAATGCGTCTAAATACATTTAGCTTGACTCAGTGATTTGTAGTCTGATCTGTAGTTGTTAGTTGTGGTCTCCTTTTTCTCCATCCTCTCTATTCCTAGGCCCTGCAGCCCTGATGTTGGTGGGGGCGGGAGGTAGGGAAAGGAGGTACCTGTGTGTTTGCCTGCTTGTCAGCCGTNAGCATTTACAATTTCTTCTCTTGCACCCATTGTACTGTGTATAGTTTTGTAGAAGCATCTGTAGCCTGTATATGTACCCAAGTATGCTCTTTTGCTTAATTATAAGCCTCCTTGAGAATAGTGCCTGGTGCAGAATAGGCTCCTGTATGTGCAAGGAGTCATCATTGCTGTTAACACAAATCTGGCTGCAGTGAATGGAATGGACAGGGGGTGAGAGCAGCTTAAATGCCAAGAGACCAGCAATGAGACAAATATGAAAATGGAAGTATGGACTGGGGTGATGGTAACACTGAATTGAGAGAGGAAAGCTCGTGAGAGACAATTCAGAAGTTAATGTTTGTAAAACAGTAACTGTGATTTGATCTGTGTTGGGGGTAAGGTGAGGGAGGTGTGGTGTCAGGCATTATCAAAGTCTCCTGGGGAATATAGTCTCCCAGGAAGGAAGAAAGAAACCTACTCAAAGGGAAGACAGAAATAACTAGGAAGATGTGTGCCATTCTCAGCTGCTTCCTCTTCCTGGAATTCCTGCTCACTCCCACCTTAGGGAATCAAGTCACCATGACCCTTCAGGAACATCTCAAAAGCCTTCTAGATGCCAATCACTGTCTCTGTCTCCAGGCATGATAACACCCTCATTTCAATCCTTATAGCATTTTACTTCATTCTTTTGGCATGTTCAATTTTATATTATGCTTATTTATTCTTACTCCTCCCTAACAAAACATAGTCCCCCTTTGCTCTGTGTTCATACGGTTTCATTCACTTGAATGGAAAAATGCCCTGATTCCAGAGTTTTAACTTCAGATACAAAGGAGAGAGAAAGAAGTTAACAGTGACTACAAGGTTTATGCCTGAATAGTAGTTAATAGCATCCTCCATCAGAAGGATGGAGCATGCTATTAACTAAGATGGGGATGATCGGGAATAGAGCATCATTGGTAGGAAAGATCAGAAGGTTCGTTTTGTACAAGATATGTTTGACATGCCTATTACAAAATCCACTGGGGATGTTGAGTGGGCAATTTGACATATCAATTGCAATTCAGGAGGTATGCATTTGGGAGTTAACCCACAAATGGCATTTAAAGTCTTTACTGAGTGTAGCAAGAAAAGAGTATACATCCAAGGACTGAAGTCTGGGGTACTCCAGAGTTTGGGGAGAAAAGGAAGAAAGAAGAAATGAGACTGAGAAATGGCTGATGAGGAAGAAGAAAAACAAAGAAAATGTGGAGTCCTGAACACCAAAGGTAAATGGATTTCCAGGTGAAGGGAAGGATCTATCACATCACATTCTGCTACTAGGTTAGGTAGGATGACGACTGAGAATTGAATTAGTAATGTGGATATTGTTGGTGACTTTGAAAGGAGTACTTTTGGTGGAATGATGAGGACAAAGGTTTGATTGGAAGGGATGTAAAAAAGAAACAGAGGAGAGGAATTGGAGGCAGAAACTTTGAGAAGTTTTCTGTAAAGAGATCAGAGAAGTGGGGCAGATGGATGGGAAGAAGAATTGAGACTTTTTTTAATATAGGAGAAATACCAGCATATTTGTACTGAAAGAAGTAATTCAGGAAGAAGACTAAAATTAGTGCAGAGAGAGAGGAGAATTATTGAAGTGATGTCTTTGAACAGGTAAGAGGGAACGGGAGAGTGCATAAGTGGAAGGATTTGCCTTAGAGGCACGGAATCAAAGTTTATGAAAGTTCTCTTATGTCTGCTTCAATTTTCAAGGAAGATGGGAAATATCTGGGTGCCAAGAATAAAGAGAAAATTGAAATTAGGAAAGCAAGCTTTTGTGTTGATGTAGCCAGGGTGGGGAGGGTTTGGAAGTTGGTCAGGTACTTCCTGGCTTGAATTTTTATAGCTATGCAGGAACAGAGACAAGATTATGAGCCTACACAAAGTGCTGAAATGTCTGCACAAAGACTGGACTCTCAAAGGTAACCAGTGAAAGACTGGACTAGAAAACATTCTGCCAGTGGCCCAGAATGATCACAACAAAACTCATCTATCTCTGTCTAAGCTCTGAGTGAATAAAGGCACACACCAGACCTGAGCTCCTGGCAAATTAGTGTTTCAAATATATGCTACCCCCATAGTTCAGGAATTCCAAATCCAGAGCCAGTGATATCCATGGGGCACCTGTAGAAGCAAATGAAACACTTTTCTGGAGGGATGGTCTCACAATGAAGGCTGCAGGGGATTCTTGCAGAAAAACAAGCCCCACTAAGAATGAGCTCATGGTAAAAAGTTAAAAAATAAGAGGTTAAAAAAATCCAACATGAGTTAAACTAAGCAGATTCAGCTAATGGGAGGATTGGAAGTCCAAATACTTCAGACAGGACAATTGGCTAGAGACTCTAAAATATGTATATTTAAATATTTAAGGTTATAAAAGAAATAAAAGAAGAAATTAGAAGCATAAGAAAATAACAATGCAATAAAAATAGAAATTCTAAAAGTAAAAGAAAAGGAAAATCTCAGTGACCAAATAAAACAGATTAGATACAGATGAAGAAAGTACCCGCAGATTAGATAATCTATATGAGAAGTTATTTAGAATTGAAATACAGAAATAGAGACTGAAACTAATAAATAGACGTTAAAAGCAAAGAGGAAAAAATAACATGTTTAACCTATGTCTAACAGGAGGTTCAGAAGAAAAACAAAAGAGGGAATGGGGTGAAAGTTAATATTAAAAAACTAATGTGACTGGGTATTTTCACAATTGATGGCATGAGACCTGAAACAAGAAGTAGAATGAGATCTAAAGAGGATAAATAAAATCAATTCATACCTAGATGCATTAGGATGAAAATGTAGAACACTAATAAGAAAGAGAAGCTCTCAAAAGCAACCCAAGAGACAATTCATGTAAAAAGGAATATTTAGACTTACAGCAGACTTTTCGACAGCCACAATAGAGACCAGATGACAATGGAGTAATGCATCAATGTGCTGAGCAAAAACAAAAATCAAACTAGAATTATATGACCAGGTAAATTATTCAAAAGTGAGGATAAAGGGCCGGCCTGGTGGCGCACTGGATAGGTGCGCCGCTTGGGAAGCGCGGCGGCGCTCCCGCCCGAGGGTTCGGATCCCACATGCGGACCGGTTCCTGCTCACTGGCTGAGCGAGGCACGGGAGCAGCACCGAGGGTTGCGATCCCGTTGCCGGTCCCCGGTCCGGTACGGGGGCAACACTGAGGGTTGCGATCCGTTGCCGGACACGGAAAAAGACAAAAGACAAAAAAAAAAAAAAGTGAGGATAAAATATAGACATTTTCAGACCAAAACTGAAAATGTTTTACTTTAGGGTATTGCTGAAGGACTACTAAAGGATGTACTCCAGGAAAAAAAAGTGTAGGGTAAAAGAAGCATTGTTGTCTGTTTTATTATTACCTGTATATTTCTGTTGTTCTGATATGTTTCAAAAGAAAAATAAAAAATAAAAATCCTCTATGTATATCTAAAGAAGTATAGCTAAAGAAGTATAGCTTCTGGCTATTGCCTATATCATAAATCTTCTCCAAAGAATTAAGTCTTAGATTTGGGTTAATTTTAAAGGTAGTTTTCTTACTTCACAGAAGGATTGGTCTCAATCAAAAGGGCCTGAAATATGTTGTTAACACAAAAATAGAAATGAAGAGGAAAAACAAAACCTGGTCCTGAGAGAACTATTCTGTGGTAAAAGTTTATGAGTCTCAAAACTTTAGAAAGATATGGTTCAAGAGGCCATCTTTGGCTGAAAACCAAAGAACATTATCAAAAAATTATAGAAATTCTCCACAAGCAGGTGAATCATCTATTTAGAAGGCAGCCAAAGACTCAGGAGACCTTGCTAACCTAGATGGATGAGCTGAAAAGAACGCTGAGCCTTTGGTTCACATATTTTATTTCTCTGACTAGGTACTTCTCTGGGGGTAGTGGGAAAGTCCTTTATGGGATAGTAAAAATTTGTAAACATATAAAGTTATTGAGCCATTCCTAAGGGAAATGTAAGAGAAGAATTTTTGTGTGGAAAATGGGAAGAGGGGCTGTTAAAATGATGGATTCTGGGAAACTGATGTTTAAAGACCTATAAGAAATAGAAAGGTACCCATAAAGAGAACAGTATGATACTGGGAGATGAACGGTGCAAATAAAAATCTCTATTTGGGAAAGTAGCTTTCCAAGGAAAGAGCCTGTAATTCTATCATTTGGCAAAGGTTTGAGCCCTCTTTTGGGTTGCCAGGAAAAATGCCTAAATCACAATTTTTACAGTTTCCTTCAATGGTACATCAGGAAAATGGCCAAGTATGTATGACTGAATAGGGATCCAAATCTGACAGGCTGACTTGTGCACTATGTTGGGACTTGAATCCTCTGTTTGGCGCCTTCTGAGACTCTTGGGTCATCGTTTATCCAGGGAAGATTTATTGAGCCTGACTCTGTGCCAGGCAGTCTGCAAAGTGTCCATTGGTCCTATTTCACTTCTCTAGGCTACTGTTCTCATTGGCCGTTATTTCAAAACCTTTCTGTCTCCTCAGCCTTCTAATACTTCATCCTCTCTCTCTCTCTCTCAGATGATGACCTTTCTCCTTACCTCATTGAGAAAATAGGAGTTAACAGAAGAGATTCTTCACAGGTTTCATCAACTGCATCTACCCACCTGACTTGGCCTACCACCTGGCCTCCTACCTTGGACAGCCTTCCACAGGGTCACTGGACCCCTTCTTCTACCATCAACTGAAAGATACGGCTCCAGCCATTCCCCTTTCTCTTTGCATCAGTTTTTCTCTCCGTGCTGGGATATTTCCAA
>NW_007736298.1:0-3904 GCF_000696425.1 Galeopterus variegatus | reverse complement strand
AAGAGGGGCTGTTAAAATGATGGATTCTGGGAAACTGATGTTTAAAGACCTATAAGAAATAAAAAGGTACCCATAAAGAGAACAGTATTATACTGGGAGATGAACTGTGCAAATAAAAATCTCTATTTGGGAAAGTAGCTTTCCAAGGAAAGAGCCTGTAATTCTATCATTTGGCAAAGGTTTGAGCCCTCTTTTGGGTTGCCAGGAAAAATGCTTAAATCACAATTTTTACAGTTTCCTTCAATGGTACATCAGGAAAATGGCCAAGTATGTATGACTGAATATGGATCCAAATCTGACAGGCCGACTTGTGCACTATATTGGGACTTGAATCCTCTGTTTGGCGCCTTCTGAGACTCTTGGGTCATCGTTTATCCAGGGAAGATTTATTGAGCCTGACTCTGTGCCAGGCAGTCTGCAAAGTGTCCATTGGTCCTATTTCATTTCTCTAGGCTACTGTTCTCATTGGCCGTTATTTCAAAACCTTTCTGTCTCCTCAGCCTTCTAATACTTCATCCTCTCTCTCTCTCTCTCTCAGATGATAACCTTTCTCCTTATCTCATTGAGAAAATAGGAGTTAACAGAAGAGATTCTTCACAGGTTTCATCAACTGCATCTACCCACCTGACTTGGCCTACCACCTGGGCTCCTACCTTGGACAGCCTTCCACAGGGTCACTGAACCCCTTCTTCTACCATCAACTGAAAGATACAGCTCCAGCCATTCCCCTTTCTCTTTGCATCAGTTTTTCTCTCCGTGCTGGGATATTTCCAACATTATTTAAGCACTCCCTTAATTCCACATGCACCTTCAGTTCCTACATCTCTGCTCTTCTTTGAATGATGATTGTAATAATAATAAACCTTCTACAGAAAGTTGTCTGTATCTACACTCACCACTTCCTCTTCTCCAATTCTTCTCAAAACCCTTCAATCAGGCTTTCATCCCCCCCACTCCTCACTGACAACAATCATGCTGCCAAGTTCAATGGTCATATCTCAGTACTCATTATTGGACACTGTTGATCACGCCTTTCTTTTGAGGCAATTTCTTCATCTAGCCCTCAGTTTACCACTTCCTTTGGCTCTCCTTTCTATCTCAGTGAGTGTACCTTCTCTGTGTCTTTGCTTCAAAAGTTTCCTATTCATGTTCATGATCTCTCGCTACTGGATTGACCCAGGATTCAGTCCTGGGAACTCTTCTCTATGGACTCACCCTTCCTAGTTTATCTCATACAGTCCCATGATTTAAATGCCATCTCTCCATTGATAATTTCCAAATTTTAAATCCAAACTGACCTTTCTCTTGAACTCCAGATTTCATCCAGTTGCCCACTTGACTTTTCCTCTTGAATAGTCAATATGAATGTCAAACTTTAATTTCCAAATCCCATTCTTCATCCCCATCCTCACACCCAATCTGCTTCTCCTTCAGCCTTCCTCACCTTATTAAGTGGTGGTTCCTTTTTATTATAGTCATGCTCCTCATAATGATATTTCAGTCAATGGTGGACCACATATATGATGGTGGTCCCATAAGATTATAATGGAGCTAAAATTCCTTTCACACAAATACTTGCCATTGTGTTCCTATTTCCTTACATTATTCAGTACAGTTACAGGTTTGCAGCCTAGAATCAATAGGTTATACGATATAGCCCAGGTGTGCAGTAGGCTAGACCATCTAGGTTTGTGTAAGTACTCTCCATATTTGCGTAACGATGAAATTGCCTAATGACACATTTCTCAGAATGTATCTGGTTATTAAGTGACACATGATGGTAGTATTTAGGTTTAAAAAAAATCTCAGAATCATCTTTGACTCCCTCTCACCTCTCAATTCACTTCCAATTCATTGGCAAATTCTATTGCTTTTACTTTCTAAATATATCCTAAATCTGATAACTTCTTACAACTCTGAGATTACTAACCTAGTCAAAATTGCCATCATCCCCTGCCTGGACATGTAACTTGTCCCCCTGCACACTCACTCTTCTGTTTATTCTCCAGAGAAGACATCCTTTTAAAATGTAAATCAGATCACTTTCCTCTTTTGCTCCAAACCCTCCATGACTTTCATCTCATTTAAATAAAATATTAAGCCCTTATTAAGGTCCTGCATATCCTTGCATGTGATGGGGACATTATGTCTCTGACCTCATCTCCCACTCTTCCCTTCTCTTGCTCCACTCCTGCCATGTGTCCTGAGTGTGTTCCCACCTCTGCCTTTGCCTTGGGTGTCCTGTCAGCCTGAGTGCTCTTCCCAAGATGCCAGTATTGCTGCCTTCCTGCCTTTCTCCAGGTCTTTTCTTACATGTCACCCCATCCACGATGCCTTCGCAGACCACCCTATATAAGATGGCACCCACTCCCTGTCACTCTTTGTCACTCACTTTCTGTATTCGCATGTCTTGAGGATGCAAAGTTTCTCTGAATTTTAAAATACAGTTTACTCTCAATTAATTAAAACTTTAAAAACATTCAGGCTTCATTGACTTGGAGCTCTGATAATTCAGGGTGTAGTTCAAATGGTATTTGTCTTTTTTGTATCATTTACTTTCTCCCCTAAATAAGTGCCAACAAGATGTGAGAGGATGTTGTATGTGGTGGAAAGGAAACCGGAGTTAGATTTATGCGAACTGGATTCTAATCTCAGGTCTACCGCCCACAACTGTGTGCCCGTGGACCTGCTGGCTCACCCCCCTGGAATGGACCCATCTTCTTTCCTAGTTCCTTCCTTGTAAAATGAAGATGTTCAATAGGACTGGCCCTGGGAAATCAACCTGGTGAGCAACTGTTCCGAGTTAGCACCACTTATAATTAACTCTGCTCCATTCTATTCAGTAAATATATGTCGAATATTTACCATGTTCAAGGCACTATGTTAATGATAAAGTGAAATAAAAGGTACTACTTAGCTCATAGATAGTAGGGGAGAAAAGAGCTTAAATAATAGAAATAAAATAAATATATATATATNAATTCACAAAGGGCACCTGAAACAGTCTATAAAAATGGTCATATTTAATGCCTGGGCCAACACAATCTACCTTTGGTTTAATTTACAAAACCCTGTGAGAGAAAAAGTCACTGGGGGTCTTGACTCACCCATCTTAACTATGAACTAATTTCTCCCAGACGATCAGGGAATCCTTTTCTAAGGAATTCAGTTCCCTGAACTTGACTTTGCTCAGTGACTTTCGACTGAAAAAGAAAATGACTGCCAGATTGAAAGAGAAATCTTTTATTCTTCAGCCAGACTCTGATCAGCCAGGAAATAAGGTAATGATACCTGTTGAGTGAGCACCCCTGGGAGCCTTCCTTCAGTCTAGAGCTTCAGGGAACAAGGAGTAGCCACTGGAACCACAGAGCTGCTGGAAGACTCTGCAAAGCCATGCTTCTGTAAATAAGGTCACCACATCACAGTGCAAAATCTCAATATGTCTTAGCTAAAAGGAACCCACCCGTCACCTATCAACACGTCTTCACTTCATAAACATATCTTCAAGTTTGCAAAGACTGGCCCTAGCTTTATCACACTGGTGCTCACGATACTCTGCAAGATAGGGTAGGCATCAGTAGTTCTTCTTCAGATGAGAAAATGAACTCAGAACATGTTCAATGGTTACTCAAGGTCACACACAGCTCGTCTGTCCAGGAGAAGGATCCTGAATCACAGTTGTATCCTCAGAGTTTATTAACTAGCCATTGCCAATCTTATAAAGCAGGACCTGAAACTCATCAGGATGAGGTGCTTTCCCATGGTCACTCAGGGAAGAATACCAGGGCTGAGACTTGAGCTCCAGCCACCGATTATTTAGCAAGGTCAGGATGATCAGTCATAGCTCAAGGCATGGACATTCATTGGACATGCATCACCCAGGGCAGCGTTTTCCTTCTTTCCT
>NW_007736297.1:72365-73236 GCF_000696425.1 Galeopterus variegatus | reverse complement strand
ACTACTTTTCAGGCACATTTTAAAAAGTACATCTAATAGGTGCTCAACAATTTTAAATATGGTGGTTATATAAATCAAGTTGAAATGAAAACTGCCATGTTGATTTATGTGGCAACAATAATTTATTTTCCAAGGTAAAAGTTTAAATAAATAATGAAAAAATAAGTTAATTCATAAATTAATAAAACATTTAAAAGTCTTATAGTGTCCTTTCAAATGCAGGGCATTAGCTGTCAGTCATTTAAAGAGCATCTTCTGGTCAAAGAATGTTTGAAATTGTTGTCTGTTGTCAGAGGCACAAGCTGGGAGATCCTCAGTTTTGGAGGTAATTTGTAAGTCTGTTAATGATGACAAAGTTGTTGAGGATTTCCACTCGGACTACTGTCCAGGCACAGCGGCTGTAATGCTTGGTCTTCAAGTACTGCTTGATCCTCGAGTAATAGTTCTTCAGGGACAAGATGCTCTCGTTTCCCAAGGTGAAGCTTTTCTCCTTCACTTTTTCCTTCAGGAATGGCTCCAGATGGTCCATCTGCCAATCAAGGTTAGCAAGGAGGTCCTCAACAATGGTCTCATTCCAGCCAGTGCTGGAGTAATTGCTTCTGAAAATACAAAAGATGTTCCAGAGCATCTCAGAGATGACCGATGTGGCATTCTCCTTCTGGAACTGCTGTGGTTCCTTAATCTCCTCAGGGATCTCAAAGTTCATCCTGTCCTTGAGGCAACATTCAGGACACCCATTCAATCTCCGAAGGAGCTTCAGACACTCCAAACTGCTGCTGCTTTGTGGAGCTGGAAGCAAGCTGTAGCTCACGGGAAGAGCTGTGGTGGAGAAGCCCAACAGGAGGGCGATTTGGAGGATGCACCAGTGGTT
>NW_007736297.1:68565-70533 GCF_000696425.1 Galeopterus variegatus | reverse complement strand
GAATCAGAAAAACTCAGAAGTGAAGTAAACTAAGTATGAATTGATTAAAAAATTTTAAAAAACTCTTAAATTTTGCTGAATAAGTTACATTCACAAGAAGTAAGAATTTTGGGGGGAATCTAACACTGGAGAAAAGCTTCAGTCTGAGAAAATATATTTTCAACTGAAATATAACTGTACATAAAGTATAGTATGTATTGACCAAAAGGAGTTATTTCCAGGAAAGTGAAGATTATTTAACACTATGTGGAACATTATATGGAATAGATTATAAGGTCCAGGAAAGTGAAGATTTATGTATTGACCAAAAGGAGTTATTTCCAGGAAAGTGAAGATTATTTAACACTATGTGGAACATTATATGGAATAGATTATAAGGTCAAATGACCAAAATGTTGAAACAAAATTAGGTGTACTAAAAATAATATTGGAGCAAGGAAGCCCTTTGTCTTTAGGATATAAAACCAAGAAACTATAATAGAAAAAGAAATATGGCTACAAATAAGTTAAAAGTTTCACTATGAAAAAAATAAGTCAAAAACGTAGAGCAATATCAAAAAAGGATTTACAATGCCCAATGAGAAAGGGATAATTTTCTTCACTTACAAAAAGCTCCTAAAATGAGTAACAATCCAATAGAAAAGTTTATAAAGAGCCAGATACAAGGAAAAGAAATATAAGGGAGAAATAAAGATATGAAAATCTGTTCAGCATTACTGATTATGAAAGGTAAATCAAACTAGTAATGAGGTAACCATTTTCCACCAGATTTGCAAGAGGCTTGGGTAAATGGATATTCTAATACACTCTCAATGAAAGTATAAATTTATGCAAACTTTTTATTTATTTATTTTTTTCCTTTTTGTCTTTTTTACTGACCGTAACGGGATCGCAACCCTCGGTGTCGCGCCCGTACTGGGGATCGGCAACGGGATCGCAACCCTCAGTGTTACACCCGCACCGCACTCAGCCAGTGAGCGGGAACCGGTCTCCACATGGGTTCCGAACCCTCGGCGGGAGCCCTGCCGCGCTCTCAAGCGGCGCACTTCTCCAGTGCGCCACCAGGCCGGCCCTATGCAAACTTTTTAGAAAGCAGTAAAGATTGATTTTTCAGAAATATCCAGATTAACATCTCCCATTCCATGCAATAATCTATAGTGTGAGTTTGACTCTACCTATAAAGAGTTGGGGTCTATCTCTCCTCCTCTTGAATCTGGGTAAACTTCTGTGGTAGAAGCAGCACTGCATAAATTTTGAGCTGGGACAAGAAAGATGATGTAACTTGTTAGCTGGAATCCTTGCTCTTGAAATCTTCAGCGACCATGTAAGGATCTGACTGTTCCGCACCTGCCATGTTCTGAGAAAGCACAGCCCAGAACACCAGAAGAGACCGTGTGGAAACTGGCAGTGTATTTCAGAATTTAGAATTTCAAGCAATGGAATTGTTTCTTTAATTTGCAATATCATAGCTAGGAATTTACGTCTGGCTATCTCTGCAGAAGCGTGTGTGTGAGTTTATGTCATACACACATCCACAGCACACATAAGTGTTCATTGCAGCACTGTCACAACAAAAAAGACAAAAAGTCATCAGTAGGGAGCTGGTTGAACAATGCTATAGTACGAACAAATGGAATAGTATTCAGGCATTCAAAGGAAGATCAGCTGATATGAACCTCTATCACAGATATATTTAATGAAAACAGAAATACATATACATATGGTGTTATCATTTGTTTTGTAAATTAATAGAAAGGCACACATATGTGTGCTGATACATGCATATGATTTTTGCTCTAGGCACATTCTCTCACCTATTAATAGCAGTTACCCAAGAGCTAATGCTGATGGGGTGCTGATGCAGCAAGGAAGAAAAGCTTTCCCTTTTCACCTTGTACCTTTACAAGTGTTTGAATATGGATTTTTCCTAATGATAAGAAGATATCTGGGAGATAGAGGTATTAGGCC
>NW_007736297.1:65314-66887 GCF_000696425.1 Galeopterus variegatus | reverse complement strand
ATGATTTCAGCAAAGTTGCAGGATACAAATCAACACACAAAAATCAGTAGTGTTTCTATTCCCTAGTAGTGAACATGCAGAAACGGAAATCAAGAAAGTAACCCATTTAAAATAGCCACCAAATAAAATAACATAAAATAAAATAAAAAACTTAGGAATAGAGTTAACCAAAGATGTGAAAAATCTGTATAATGAGAACTACAAACCACTACTGAGAGAAATTAAAGAGGACACAAGAAGATTGGAAGATATCTCATGATCTTGGATTGGAAGAATCAATATTGTGAAAATGTCCATACTATCCAAAGTGATCTACAAGTTCAATGCAATCCTCATCAAAATACCAATGACATTTTTCTCAGAAATGGAAAAAAACTATCCAGACATTTATATGGAATGACAAAAGACCATGCATAGCCAAAGCAATACTGAGCAAAAATAAATAAATAAATAACACTGAAGGCATAACAGTACCCGACTTTAAACTATACTACAAAGCTATAATAACCAAAACAGCATGGCACTGGCATAAAAAACNTAACAGAGTTAAAAGACAACCAACAGAGTGGGAGAAAATATTTGCAAAATATATATCTGATGAAGGATTAATATACAGAATATACAAGGAACTGAAACAACCTCACAACAACAACAACAACAAAAAAGGAACCCAATTAAAAAATGGGCAAAAGAGCTAAATATGCATTTCTCAAAGGAAGATATACGAATGGCCAACAGACACATGAAAAAATGGTCAATATCACTCAGCATTCGGGAAATGCAAATCCAAACCACACTGAGATAGTATGTCACCCTGTTAGTATGGCTAATATCCAAAAGACTGTGAATGATAAATGCCGGTGAGGTTACGGAGAAAATGGAACTCTCATACACTGCTGGTGGGGCTTCAAAATGGTGCAGCCTCTATGGAAAATGATATGGAGGTTCCTCGAACAATTGCAGATAGATCTACCATATGACCCAGCTATCCCACTGCTNAAAAACTATCCAGACATTTATATGGAATGACAAAAGACCATGCATAGCCAAAGCAATACTGAGCAAAAATAAATAAATAAATAACACTGAAGGCATAACAGTACCCGACTTTAAACTATACTACAAAGCTATAATAACCAAAACAGCATGGCACTGGCATAAAAAACAGACAGACGGGTCAATGGAATAGAATAGAGAATCCAGAAATGAACCCACACACCTACAGCCATCTGATGTTTTACAGACGCATGAAGCCTATACTCTGGGGAAGAGACGGCATCTTCAGAAAATGGTGCTGAGATAACTGGATATCCATATGCAGGAGAGTGAAATTAGACTCATACCTCTCACCATATACCAAAAATCAACTGAAAATGGATTAAAAAATTAACTATACACCCTGAAACCATAAAACTTCTTAAAGAAAATGTAGGAGAAACACTCCAGGAAGTGGTACTGGGCACAGACTTCATGAATACAATCCCAAAAGCATGGGCAACCAAAGGAAAAATTAACAAAAGGGATTATATCAAACTAAAAAGCTTCTGCACAGCAAAAGAAACAATTAACAGAG
>NW_007736297.1:61994-63383 GCF_000696425.1 Galeopterus variegatus | reverse complement strand
TCTTCATATTATTATTACAGAAATAGTGTTGAACTCATAGAAGCTATTGGGTGTCTGGGGGATCCCAGGAGGCCACAGACCACATTTTGAGAACTGCTGGTCTAACAAATTTCCCTGCACCTGCTCTGGTCAAGCCACTACCTAGCTTTAAATCCTAAAGTAACTCTTCCTTGGCCCTTAAGTCCAACGTGTTTAACATAAATCTGTCATTGGGCCTCTTTCCATTTCTGCAGCATCATTGATGCCATACTCTCCATCCTCCAGTACAGTGCGCCCACTCTGGTCTTCTTCACTTCTTCAAATGTACCAGGTTCTTGACTGCTACAGGACTCTCTCTATGCAGTTTTCTTTGCCCTGGGGAATTTTTCCTCCATATCACACTTAACAAACTTCTACTCATCCTTCAAGTCTCGTGTTTCATATGACTTCCCTGGGGAAGTATGAAGGTAGCTAGTATGAGCTATCCATGACATTCACTGCCAAAGCATCTTATGCTTCTCTGGTGTAGCCTAAATGCCAAACAGAAATGCCTAATTTACAACCACTTCTTCAATGGCTATGTACTCTGCTCGAATGTAAGTTCCATAAGGGCAAGCACTGTACATCTTATATGCAAGATCTATCCCCAAGCCAATGAGTGAATGAATGAATGAACTGCATCACATAATTCTATACTTACCATGCAGAATTAGGACTCGGGAAAGGTTTCTTTTTTTATTATTTTAAATAGAAAAATCTTAAATAAAAGATGACAAGTAAGAAAAAAGTATCATTTCTATTAATGAGGAAAATGTGAACGTATGCTGATATAAACTATAGAACATATAAATACCAAAAGAATATATAAATTCAAACACCATCAAAAATAATTAAATTAATATAAACAAATAAATATTTTATAACCTAAGATTCAGTCATAGGGCACCAATTACGTTTCTTCTGATTCTGAAAATAAACACAGATATAGGATTCACATTATTTCATCAATGCAGCAAAAATTAAGTTTGGAAATGACTGAACAATGAGAATCTGAGCAAGGATATTAGTCACTGAGAATCAGGTTTCTTCTTATTCCCTGAGTTTCTCATGAGCTTGTTAATGAAGAGAAAGCACTTCCTGATTCCCAATGTCCCAGGCACAGTCACTGTATTCCTTCTCTTCCAGGTAGACACGGATTCCCTGGAAGTACCTCTTCAAGGCTAGTATCGGGCCTTCAGTTCCCCTGGCAGATTCTTCCTCTCTCATTGCCTGGACCAAGCATTTTTCCAGGTCTCCCAGCTGCCCATGAAATTCAGGGAGGAGCTTGTCCAGGAGGATCAGGTTCCAGACAGCAGAGGAGCGCTCTGTGTGGAAGAGGCTGAAGATCTGCTGCAGCATCTCATGGAGCAC